>NC_135507.1:70380220-70562720 GCF_052857255.1 Amblyomma americanum
CTCGTCAGGAACTCACTACGTCTTTCAAAAAAACTCCATTTCTCACAGCGCTAAAAGTATTCATAGTCACCTGTTGCCAACAATGGGTTCATTAAGACTCACGGACATGTCATTGTCAAGGCAAACCCAATATTGTACTTAGACACTGCCCAATACAATTGTAAAGGCAAACTTATTATTGTTGCAAAGACTCCGTCGTAGGCGTCTGCACAAAGAAAAGGGGGGGGGGGGGGGGGAGGGTGCATGGAATACGGCCACCCGTCTAATCATCAACGTGGGCGCCAGGTCTGCCCCATATGTTTACTCTGTCGGAGCTGTTCCGCCATTGTTTTTAGTGCAGAGTTATGACCACTTAGGTTTTCTGACAATACTGGCGGCCGAAGACCCTTGACCTTGCGTTCGAAGAACTGTTTGCTTGTGGGGTCACTGTTAGGCAATCTATTCAGGTTCATTTTTGTAGTTTTTGTATTATTTGCAGGGACTGCCTTCTTATGCCGATCTTGCACAATTTTGTATTTATTTCAATTCGATCACGCCGAAATAAATGTTTTATAATCGCGCTTCGTTATGGCCGTAAGAGTCTAGGGATGAGGAGGTTGGAGAGAAAAAGGACACTGCGTGGAAACTTGCCCCCCCTCCTCATGTAGAACCCTGCACACGTCGATAGGAACCGTTCAGAAACGTGTCTAAGCATCTTAGCTGACGCTAAATAGGCGCCCATCGTCTCAGCAGCAAGTGTGCGACGACAGGTGCATAAGATTGGTTCGGGACATGGAAGATGCATGATAAATGAACATTTCCTTCGAGCATTCAAAACAGTTGAAATTGTCCAAAAAGCATGACAGAGCCCTGGGAGGCTCGCCTCACATCTGTGCAACCCAGACTATGCCACAGGACCGACGAGCGCAGTCAGCCAAGGAAGTAAATCTCATTCCCTCCGTTGTCAGCAAGCAAAGAAACAGTTAGTGAACGTGATGTGAGTGAATAAAAGCGTAGCTAATGGTTGTGAGTGAGTGTCTGTGAGTACGAGTGGTCATGTGTGTGAGTGAGTGGCTGTGAGTGCGAGCGGATATGAGTGCGAGCGTGAGTTAGTGGTAGGCCGTATGACTGTACATGAGTACGATTGAGTGTGTGGTTATGAGTGCTAGTGGTCACGACTGCTACTATGAGTTAGTGGTCATGAGCGCAAGTGTTCATGAGTGCGAATGTGCGTGAGTTGTTTTGAATGCGCGTGGGCATGAGTGCGAGTGTAAGTAAGTGGTTCTGAGTGTGAGTGGACATTTTCAGGATGCTTCAGTATGACAGTTGCTGCCAGGGGGAGAGGCTTAGAGCCGATAACTTCAAATTACAATTTCTAGGTCAAATGCGCGCTTACAGAGACGCTACTTTTAAGAATGCAATAATAGCGGTGTGGCTTGTGGGTGCAATTTAAAAGCACGATTTGTTGGTAAACCATATCATGACCCCTTTTATTGGCCGCCACTGCCGAAGTCTGGCCCACCCACTGGGTCCGGGACGCTGCCGCGCTCCCAATTGTACAACGCCTTTGACTGACACAAAGACCACGAACTCGACCGTAGCCAATATCTCCAAGTAATTTCGATGGCCGCATGCTTTAAGAATACCCTGCGTGATCTGCTTACTAGCCTGTGCACGCCAATAGCACACTACACACTGCAAGTACTGGATGCGCTGCATTCTGTTCTTGCGGCTCAACTCAACTGGGCGTCAGTTGAGTTCATCAGCCACGCGCGTTCACAAGAATGGAAACTGCGGTACTGCGCACTATTTTGGTATACTTTAGAGTGACCGGCTTGAAGGGCAGATTTTGACTTTGCTCCTCGGTCTTTTACTCCTTATGTTCTCAATCTCATCATCCATTTTTCGCAGTGCGGGGTAGCCAACGGGAACAACCTTCTGGTTAAGACGCCTGCCTACCCTGTTCTTTGCCTCTCTCTCTGTGAGCCGATCTAGGAAATGTGTCCTTCTTCAGCTTTGTTTTACTTTGTTTAGCTTTTTATAAGCTTTCAAATTCGATTTGCATTCGAGTTCCCTCAATTCGACGGTCTCTGAAGCCACTTGTACACTCCTCTGGACTGTACGTTTCCCCAGCGACTGTATCATAATCCGCCTCTTCGCTTTTAGAGCCAGGTGCGCTACCTATGCGAAAGAGGCGAATTATGATACATTCGCTCGAAAAACGTTACTCCCTCTCAACACAATTTTCAACCCGCCTAGAGACCCTCCGCCTAGATAGGCGTCTTTACCACCTTCTACCTGAGAAACTTTCCCCGGAGGACTCCTACCACCTTAGACGCATCCAAACACTCACTTTCCCCAATCTTTACCACCTACACCGCATTCACTCAACATTCTACGCAGATACATGTCCTTGGTGTGGCGAAATTCCCACATTCACGCACATTACATGGACATGCTCAGCTAAACCGAACCACTTAAGGCGCACAGCGCGGCACTGGAGCACTGGGAGCTGACGCTGGCCAGCGGCACCCTGGAAGACCAAGAGGCGCTAGTCGCCATCGCCAAACCGTCGGCGGAAGCCACTGGAGTGTTGTACTGAGGACCCCACCCACAATCCGCTCCGGCCTCCTTTTTACAAATAAATGTTTATTTTCCCTCTCCTCTCTTTCACCATTCGTGTTTCCCGCTCTTCAACCGTTTCCGCATCCCGTTTAACAAGGCTATGCTGTCTTCGGAGTTTATGTTCGGTTTACCACATCGCTACATTCACTGGATTGGAACTCTCTAAAACTGCATGTTGTCTATTGAGTGAACGCAAGGACCACATCATACACCTTGCCATTTTCACCTGGCAAACTTGTTTTTATATATACATAGCTTTCCTTGATAGCCGTGCCAGCGCTTGGTTGGATTCTAATGAGTCATTACTGCCTCGTTTCTTACATAGGCAAGTCAAGCTTTCTCAGGCAAAAATTTTGAACTTTGAAAAATTGTAAGACATTGTTATGGAAATATTGAAGGTAATGGTCTATTATCCTAATGTGTAGACAATCTCTTTTCTAGTGTTTCCAGCGATCGCATCGAACAGTTAACAGAGCCTTAGAAAACCAAAGGGGAGCGCTTTTGACGATGGTAGAAGCGTGAATAGAAAACAAATACAAGACCGCCGTCGGGCGATCTGTGGATATCTTGACTGTTATAGTTAAATCTTACATTGTATGAAAAAATTGCATTCTTAAACGGTTTCCCGCTCAGAAATACTTTTGTCCAGAGTTGCTGGGTAAAGTTTCAGCTATATGAATCAGCAAAGCGTCATTAAAGTGTATCATCAACTCACTTCTATCTTACAGTGCCCAGTAGAAAACCCAACTATGTCTATGATTTTTTGGTGAAGCTACTAATCTATAAAATTATTTAAAATTATTATATTTGGTACCTAATATTTATCAGCTAACCCTTCGTGGTGCTGATATAATCGCGAAACTGACCTTGTGAACAGTCTATATATTCATACGACAAGTGTAGTATAACTATACGCAATTCAGTGATCTGAAAGAAAAAGAAATAGCCGCGGTCAGTTCTCAGTACAGTCAGCGCACTGGGGAGCACATCATCCCGTGACAGCATGTCACTGACCCGTACATCTCGTTTCGTCCTTGTCACCACTCAGCGCATTCAAGCAGCAGAGCGTCTGCGTCACGCATAAAACGTACGGAAAGTCGCCAGATCGTTTCTACCCCGGGGAAAACAAAACACGTGCTGTCTCTTCCCTTTTCAGTCACGCTATTGCAGCCGCCACGCCAGCGTACAGAAACCGAGCTACACGCACATAGCGCGCAGTACGCGACCGACGAGTGGGGTCTAGAAGAGTGTGGTGAGGGGCTATAGTTGGTACGACATTATAAGAACACGAACTGCGCAGAAAAGAGCGGGACTGGGCTCGTCCCGTGTGCTTCTGTTTTGTCCCGTACTTTTTGCGCAGTTCTTGTTATAACCACAAGGGGACCGAAGTTCCCACCGCGATGAGAACGCGATGACGCGGGGTGGTAGAAAGGGTGTCCTCACCCTGAAAACAGAGGAGCAGGCATCGAGGCATCCTACACGCACGTTCTTGGAAGAGCCTTTTAGTTTTACTCAAGGTGGTATGTTCTGCGCGCAGCTAGGTTTTTCGCAGCACTGTATTGCGTTAAAATGTTATACGTCAGGTTCAAATTTGGCTTGCGAAGTATATAACACTTTTTAGTGACCCGTGTAACATACATAACACACCCCGGTTGGCGAACCTTGTCGCGACACCTCTCACTTTAAGACAGTAGTGCTTGTGGCTCAGACATGCCTGGTTCTGGGGCGGGGCAATATCTTTGCAGTTGATTGAACTCACACACAGAAGCACACACAATCCTTCTCTCTTGCATCAATGCACATCATAAATGCACGTAGGAAATAGTTTCAGGAGGCATCGGTGAATTCCTGAAAAGAGAAAGAAGGCTTGTAGCTGCGTCCCGGAAAACGTGAGGGCGTGCGACGAAGTAGACGAGCAAGACTAAGATATTGTTACCTTGGCCAATCCCCCCCACGTGGGTATGTGCCATATTACTTGAGGAGAAGAAGAAGAAGAAGAAGAAGAAGAAGAAGAAGAAGAAGATATTGTTGCTGCCTGTGATTCTAAGCACCTGGAAAAAATGACCATGGTGAGCTCTAACCTTTTCCTCCTTAGTTAATTTATTCTTTTGCGCATAAAGAACACAACCAAAGAAACAGAGCCTCCGTCGCGCCGTTGCAGCTGAGCGTATACTACCCATATAGCTTTAAGCGTTTCTGGCCCGTCGCAAGTCCTCATGAGCTTGATGCCGGCGGGCAGCGTAGGTGCTTCCTTTTACATTTCAACCGCAATGCAAATGAAGCGTGAATTAATTTGCGAAATAGCCGCACACTTATCAGTAGTTTGCTTTTGCAAATACGTCTTAATTGACCGTGCCTATTTCTTGCGGAAAATGCTTGGTTCTAGAGTTGAAAACTGAATTGCTTGGATTGTGAGGAAGATCACCCGCTTGCGGAGCGGCAGAATCGTTTCGCCTGCACTGCTGCGGCTTTTCCGGCTCCCTTTGTCACTGTCACTGTGGCTAGAAGCGAAGCTAAAGAAAACAGAAAAGAAAGGACCGAGAGAAAATTCGGAGGAAATTCAAGCTCTGCCTTAAGGTTTTGATGTAGCGTTAATGGCTACCTTCAGCCACCTGGGGTTCTCTTTGCATATCAAGTCGCAGGCACGGAACTGTTCTCTATTTTATATTTTTCTTTGTTTATGGTTGTTTTTATTTACTACAAGACACACAAGGCCTCCCTTTAACCAAGTCCAAGGAACGTTTCGCAGTGGCCCAGGTGTAGGGCGCTCGGCTCACGACCCAACGGGCAGCGGTTCGGCTCTAGGCTGTGAAATTTTTCTTTTGCATCGCGGCAAGGTGTTTGAATTACCCGCGCGAGATCATGGGTTTGCGACATCACAACCCTCTCTACCAATCCTCCAAATTATCGACACTGCAACGACAACTACGAAGCCAGGTTCTCCGCTTAACGAGATCCTTAGAGCTCTCGCTTTAAAACACGAAGAAAACGAGCGAGGCCAGGATGCGGAAACAGGGTTTTTCTAGCAGTGTTTACTCGAGCGCTACCCAGTGGCCATATGCGGTGCCTAACAAGAAGCCTGGATAGCGAGCCCCACAAACGTGCGTAGACAGCAGTCCAGCATCGCATTCACAAGTGCCGGGTTGCATCTCGCAGATATCCCAGCGATCGTACCAGTGGGAGGCTGCGGTCGTCCTGGTGGAGGAGTGCTACCATTTGAGCATGGCGTCTTTCGGCGCTTACGGCATCGTGCTGGATACGTACTACGCTGTCAAGCCGAAGAACCATATGAGTAGCGTTCTCACGGGCCTCATGCTCTGCATTTTTCATGCCGCCTTCTTGGGGTATGCCCTCATAAACTTGTACGCCAGAACAATTGCGCCTCTAAACTTTTTTCTTATCACACGAGGAGCAGTAGACCCTGCATTCGTGCAGTTCTGTATTTCTTAGCGAGTAAAAATTCAGATAGAAATGCTTTAGTAGATTAAAAAAGACAAATAGTTAAGATAAAGATAAAAAAGATAAAAAGTCAAGGCGCTTTTTGCGAAACCAACATACATACGCAAGTGCAAGGCAATAGTTGCGAGACTAATGGAAGCAATCACCACAGCTTTGTCCCTACATAGTCAACAAACACATGAACGTCACCAACAGGAGGATGTAGAGTTAATTTTAGGCGCAAATTTTGCTTCGTTAGTGCGATGTTAAACGTGCGTGCCGGCTATGGTTGGTCATGTTGATTTTTGATTGCGATCGCGGCTCCCGCTCTTGAAGCTGTGCATATATAGCCCTTAAGGGCAAAATTGCCGATTTTCTTTGCGTACTAAGTTAATTGCTGACTTATATTGCTGAAGGCTCTCTCGTCACAGTAAGCGTCTTCATTTTTTACTGTACGTAAACAATAATTTTAATTTAGCCAAAATCCTCAACCGAAATCGGAACTCTGGCGCGGGGCCCGGAGAGTTGCTTTGGGTGACGTCACTGATGACGACACAGGTTGGCAAGCAAGCAGCATGCTCCTGCTGCCGAACTGTCCGAAAAGCGAATCATTGCTAGAGCACCATATGTCGGAGGGAGCATCGAAAATCAGCAATTCTTCCCCAATGTCATCAGGCAGTGAAGCGACGATTGGATAAAAGATCTTAGCGCAAGCGATTTCCCATTTTCGACGACCCGCTGCGACGATAGAGTCCTGACACCGGCCGCGATGGTCGAATTTCACTTGAAGCGAAATTATAGAGGCCCGTCTACTGCGCGAAGTCAGTGCACGTTAATGAACTCCAGGTGTTCGAAATTTCGGGAGCCCTTCACTACGGCGTCCTTGACAGTCTAAGTTGCTTTCGGACGTTGAACACCATAAAACCAAACCAGGGCAAACCGATAGAGGATCGACCGTGGCGCGTCGTGTAATCCTCGCCTTGACGGTTGCGGTCCTCAGCTTCCCTGAGAGCTTCACTGACGAGCTGGTCTGTATGTGAAATACAGAGTGAGTGCTGTGAAAAAACACGAAGCTGTACACTCGTAGCCTAAGCAAAAACTGATGCAGAATTGCACGGGCCACACAGATAGAGGTACGAAAAAATCCAAGCTTTGTTTTCCTGAGAACGCGATTGCGCCACGGTGAGAACGAAACAGATGCGTCGAACCTATGAGAATAGTAGAAATTTGGGCTTGCTGGCAGGTCATGATGAGGATGACAAAGCGCAAAGCCACAAGGACGACAGTGGAGAAGTGGACAGGACGTCCGAACCTATCGCATCTCGAACTCCGCACTTGCAGCGCAGCCATGCTGCCGTCCTCGGTGGCAGGGTCAGTGCCAGGAGGGAGTGCTCGAGCGCATACAGGTAACGAACAGGCAGCTTTCGCGCGGTAGATTTGACGCCACCGCACATTAAACCTCAACCTCACGACTGCCGTATATCCTGGCATTGCGCGATGGTACTGAAGACGCCTGAATTCACGAACGCTGAATCCACCCTTTCGTACCAATGACGAACTCTGCTGCGACAATTCGATGAGAAGAGCGCTTATGCGCGACTTAGAGTGTTCTTTGAATGCACCGAGTGGTTTGATATCTCCAAGGCATGAAATTTTTACTTTCTGCCCGCAGTCACGCAGCCATATCACGGTGTGCGCCTTCGGTGCCGTCCGTTAAGCTGCCTCTCAGTGTTTCTCGTGGCTTAATAGCGTGTGGTGGTGCCACAGACAGCATAAAATAAAGCTCAAAACTGAATGTTGATGCAATTTGGTGTTGGTTACCAAGGGACCCTCACGAGAAAGAGGGACCTGAGAGAACGCCGCGGCTGCTTTGTTGAAGAAGAGCCACGCTTTAAACGCGCCTAACTTATTACCATTGATATAATAAATGGAGGTGTTGGAGTTTCTTGCATCTTTGCGTGTCCTGTTACAAGAGGGTTGTGATTTCGTCTCATTTAGACACTCATTTAGACCTTACAGGCTTGTTACATCTGGCTGCATTCACGCAGGCACCGTAGGGCAAGCCGGCTGGTGTCCTGCAAGCTGATCTGCCTGCTTGACATGCTGCTGCATGTGGCTGACATGGCCTTGGACATTGTGCTGGTTGTGGCGGTGATGCGCTGCTTCCAGAATCCTGTCAGAACGGCGATGCTGGAATCATCGAGCTGCCAGACTGTATCGCTTGTGAGAGCTATCATCAGCATCCTGTACCAATTCGCTATCCTCGCGTGAGTCCCCCATTCTTTGAAGGCAGTTGTCGCCTTGAGAAAAGTCCAGGATTGATGGGCATTAAATTTAATTTTGAGGAAACTGTTCAATAGCGTAAAGTACTGCTGTGGAATTGTTGAATGTATAGTGATCCATTTCTCCGATGCTCAGCAAAAACTTCCTTTTATGATTTGTTCATTACCGCAGCGAGTAGTTAACACTGCCACAGAAAACCAACGAGGAACGTTTTTGACAATAGCAATGCTATTAATAGCAAAAACCTGACAGGCTGCCGAGGGAAGACGGCGAATATATTGATCGTTGTATTGAAATTTTACGATATACGCAGAAATTTCCCGTTGCAACTTGCCGTTGAAAATGCATTGAAGCAATTTCTCGCTGCTTCCCGTTTAAAAATGCTCTTGCCCAGAATGTGTGTATGGGGAAATGAGCGGGGGAGCAAATTTTCTTCAAACTCTTCATTTGTGCTGGAAGGGTTATGAGGGGTCGAAGTACGCGCTAAAAAGCGCGAAGACGTACGCGCTAAAAATATTGTTAAAATGCTCAGTTGTGGCCATAATGTTATTTAAATACTTCATAATTTTATTCATTAAAAATGGGAATCTTAATACTAAATATTGCATTCAGTCTTACCTATAAAGTATGGTTTATTAATTGTGCTTACGTATTTCAGTAGTGCCTATAATAATCACTTTCATGATTAGGAAGGTTTAAATAAACAAACCAACTGAATTGATCAACACGCCCTAAAAACTTTTCTTTTCATGAGTCTCGTCCAGCCTTTGGACACCGTTCCGATTTTTTAACACGAACGCGCGAGCGTACACTCCCATATGCAGCGGTGCCGAGGCGAAGCAAAGCGGACAGCGGGAGAGGGAACGAACATGCGCCCCGATCATGCCGCTGTAGCTGGCGTCGTCTGCTTGTCTGTTCTGTTTAGTGCGAAGCAAGTTTTATGGCCGAGTTCTGAGAGCCTTTGTTTCGTGTTCTATCTGCGGCGCGTTTGTGGCTGTGTACTGGAGCAAACGCGTTGCTGTTCCAAGCACGACTCTGGGCCCCGGTTGCATTTGCTGGTAGCGTCTCGAGAGCATTTGCTTTAACGAAATTAACGCAACAACATCGAGGGTCCCTTTTAATCAGTTTTTCTTAAGTAACGAATGCAACTGGCTTCTTCTGCATGTTCGGCTGTTCCCAAGTGTATGTTCTTTTCATAATCAACTTCGCTATATGCAGCGGATAAGAACAGTTGCTCGCCGCTTCATGGGCCTCCGACGCATAAAAGCCGATGAGGGCCAGGGGTTGCGTCGCACTAATCAGAACAGCCTAGGAGGCGAAGCTTACTCCAGCAGCAGGAATTGTAGGCATGCCCTTTAAATTAAATTAATTGCTTTTTTGTTGAAAGGAAATGGCACAGTATCTGTCTCACATATCGGCGGACGCCTGTACCATGCCATATGGGAAGGGATAAAGGAGGGAGTGAAAAAAGAAAGGAAGAACGAGGTGCCGTAGTGAAGCTTGCTTGCAAGCTTTCTTGCTTTCTCCCCTTTTTCTTCTTCCGGCCCAGCAGCGCCGGGCAGTCGACGCTCGTGTGTCCTTGTTAAAAAGTTGGAAGAGTGTACACGTTGCAGAAAGTAAGTCACCGATTACAGTTACTCATTCTGAAATGTAAGAGACTGGAGTAGTCAATTGCAGCAGAAAAGGAACCAAATAATTGCAGAGAAGTATTCTATTACTATTTTCATTACACAAATTTACTTTGACTACAATGAACTACTGTGCTTTGCTTGATATTGTGTTGCACGTAAATTTGCAAGGGGGTGGTATCTCGCAATTGACGTCGCCATTTCTCCCACATTTCCTCGGGAAGAAGTCAGCAGCTACACATAACACACTCCCAATGTATGCGCTGGAGGGAAGAGCGTGGTTTTGCAACGTATGAACACTTTGCGCACTGAATCGTAGTTGCGCAGGGTTTTGATGCTAGTGTCTAATACCTCTAAGAAACGCCGCTGTTCGTTGTTGCTGCGTGCTTTGTGTGGAAGCCTCCGAGTTGGGTGTAGTGGGAGGTAACTTGCGGCGCCGTCTGACAAGACTGAGGGAGCCCGCAGTGTGGTCTTGTGATACATCTCGCGATGAGAACTGCTGTCGAAGACGGCATTCACCCGGTTTTGGTACGGACATGATCGCACGCAATGCTCCTCCGCAGCCGGTTCTTTGTCGCTCTGTCACGAAAGACACATATCCGCTAGCATCAGTGTTTGCCGTTAGCTTGAGGTTGTCAAACCTGTACTATTGGTTTCAACTTGCTTTTATCAAATAAGTAACTTATTACCAGTACTCAATTACAGATAAAACTGAATTACCGGGAACCTTATAAGCTTGCATTGAAGCAAAACTAGGGACTTTGGCAGACCAAAATAAATTCAAGTTCTCTCCAAAAAAGAACAGTTGCTCTCCTCTTCTCACTGAAAAGGGGCTTGAAGATTGCTCCCACCCTGCACTTAACTGTGCCGCAAGTAAACCAAGAACAAATTTCTAGACAAAACTTTGTCAGAATGCTCCCATTTCTAACTCACATCAACACCCTCTAAGAGAAAGCTTCCTGATCTATAAATATACTGATAGTTCTCTCACAAAAACACTCGGGGTCCGATAGGTTATGCCTTTTACAGATGCAATGCTCCATAGTACCGTCCACTTTGCAGTATGGATGCATTGTGTATGGATCTGCAAGATCATCAGACCTCAAAAAACTGGTTACTACAAAACATGGGTCTCCGTCTATCAACTGGTGGATACAGAACATCCCCCATAAACTTTTTATATGTAGAAACAGACGAACCATCCCTCACAAAGAGAAGAGCAATGCTTACCTATGCATACGTACCGAAAATAAGATCCTTACCAAAACACCTTTGTTACCCCATAGTTACCAAGTGCACATACAGAAGACTGCTCTATAACAAACGACACTCAGACATTTGTTATTAAGCTTTGAAGATACATGTCTTGAACTAGGAACACAATATGCCCTACCTGAAATTGCCCCGATACACGATTCATTGCCGTTATGGTACTGCCTTCCCGCCGCATGTGACTTCACATTAACACAGTTTCGTAAAAAAAAACACCACAAGAACACTTTATACAAGAATACTTGGGATTGGAAGAGAAATATGCTGGCTATATGGAGTTTTACCGGGATGGCTCGAAATCAGCAACGCACGTTAAAGTGCAGTACTACAGCGGAAATTGGAAAAAATAGCAAGATTTTCAAGTTATGTATTAATCTTTACTGCCGAATGTTATTAGGTGTGCATGGCTCTGGACGAAACAGTGCATGAGGACATCGAAAACGGTATAGCCTGCACGGGTCCCCTGAGCCTATTAACAGCGCTACAGTCAAGAAATGCAGTTGAACCCTTAGTAGGCAGCGTCATACAAAACATAGAAAAAGCCACAACACAAGGACATATGATAAGGTTCTGCTGGGCCCCGAGGCACGTCGGCATAGAGGGTAACGAGAGAGCCGACTCAGCAGATGTATGCATCAAAAATGTTTGCATTCCTTACAAATATCGCAAAATGAAGAACCAATGGCAGAAAGAGTGGAAAATGAATTAAAAAACAAACTACACTTCATAAAGCCCACATTGGTGGAATGGAAGTCACGCAGACACCAGGAATGTTTTATTGATGTAATCTTGTGTTCCCTTCGCTTAGGACACACGCACCTGACACATAACTACTTACTCACGAAACAAGACAAACCTTTCTGTGAAAGATGTGGAGACGAACTCACGCTAAACCGTATTTTATTTCAATGTTAAAAACTGGAAAATCCAAAAAAATAATTATTTTATTCAATTAAATAATGAATGCTCTCCTTTTCATCTAGGGCTGATCTTAAGTAATGATGCGGTTGTTGACTTGCCCTAAGTTTGTGGTTTTCTAAGAGAAGCCTTTTCCTTCAGTTGTTCTGAGTTTTTACTCACAACTTTCCTTGATTTTACAATACAACTCACCCACTTTCGCACTGATGAGAATAGGGCTGAGGTCTTTATTTTGATTGAGTGGCAGCCTCGAGATCCTTGCCCAGTCAGAGATGGTCACTAAGGTTACCGTTCGTCTTTAACGTTTTTACTAGCGGCCATTTATAAATGTATTTGCTTCATCTTCACTAGGTAGTAAAAGTAACATTTTCGGCCCTCTACTCCACCGATCACTTTTCCCATCTTTATAAAATTCTGCAGAAAACTTCCCCTATTCTATGTGCTTGGCGCATGATGGCTTTGGCTGTCTATATGTCCTTAAACCCGACAGTACACAACTCCCGAGTGAAAAAGTAATCTATTACTTACAAAATACAACAAAATGCAATTTTCTACAAATAATAAATTATTTGTGACACCTTAAGTACAACCCTGTTCTCGTGACAGCATTTATTTTGAATGTGTGTGCGTTTTGGCGGCGCACTGCGCGTGTTATTAGGAAATGGCGCATTACTAACGCTTATTTCTGCTCAAAGACGAGTTGACTTTCTCAAGGAGCCTACAGAGAGTCACCTAGAGGGTACGGTACTCAATTTTCACTTCCGTTACATTCGTTTTTTGCGATATGAAAACATGACACACGCGCGGCATTCCGTTGCGCTCTGTCCTGTTTTATAGATGGTTGCAACTCGCTTAAAATACGGGGTTTTGTTATTAACGGTGTCAGGAATTTCTGAATAATTAAAAAAGAAATGCATCAAGCCCTGCGACTAAATATACAATAAAGCGCCATATTTAATTTAGAGCATTTTATCTGACATGCATTGTGAATAGAAGGCCACTAAAATTTGCCTTGTTGCTTCTGCGCGTTTAGGGCCTCTTAGAAGATTTCGTGAGTTCTGGTCTTTCAGGACTTCATGCCTTGTAATAAGTGAGGCTTCCGATGCTTTCAGTCATGAATGAAGCGCTTCGTCTTGTGTGGGTGTGTGTGTGTTTCGTGACCGTTTTTTTGTGTGTGTGCCCTAAAAAGCATGAACTCCCAATTCGGCCAGCTCTCTGTTCGTGCTCAGTACTCTGGCAAGCCTGGTGCACAGGCCCCAGGGTGTAACTTAAGAGTTCACAGGCAGGTTGTATACGCCTCCCTCGTATCTCATTGAAGATATTCTCGACAACGCGTTAAGTCTCTTTTCTGACTCGAAAACAGACAAAAAATGTCTTCGTGTTAAACGGCGCATCCCCTCGACTAGGCCGTGCAGGAACGTAGCGAAGGGTGGCGAGAGGCCGAGATAAACCTTGGAATAGGCGAACAGGAGTGTTGCAGGGAGCTTTGTAATTGTGCTAGCCTTTGTGAGCATCGTGATGAGTTTCTCTGAACCATTGTCGTTCATACTGACATTCGGCTGCCGGTCACAGCGTCACAAAGAAAAGGGATCGTTCACTGGCTCATTTCTGTCTGCTATATACTAGAGGATAAGGGGACGCTCACGAGTTCATACTTGAAAAGCGAGGGAGAAACATAAACGTCGCGGAGCACAGGCGCTATCACGAGAAGTGTGTGATAACGAACCCTATTCTTATCGCGGCGCGTTCGCAGCTCTTGCGTGATCGTGAAGCGACCACAGACAGAAGGAGTGGCTCGGTGATTGCACTAAGCCTATTGCGACGGCCGTATATGGCCTTCGACGAACAACGCAGCGCGTAATTACTATCAGTCGATGGTCTAGGATGCTGGTACGGCGCAGCCGATACAGAAGTTGAAGGCCACGTGTCCAGTTGGAGTGCAGGCTCGCGAGCATGCAGAGATTCGTGCGGCGAGACATACAGCGCTCATGTAGAACAATAAGCGCCGGGTCATTCTCCGCAAATCGAGTATTCAGCAATAGAAAATGGTGCGTGTATGTTTTTTTTATTCGTGAATTGCGCCTCGGGGCATTGCTCTAGAAAGTGGATGAGTATATAGGAAAAAGTTAGTTGAAGGGATTCAGGCGGGTTTAGTTGAGGAGGCCGTACATGTATTATCGTGAGCAAAACCAAGAAAGCCATGTCAGCGCGTGCCGATCCACGTCAAAGTGCATGCGAGCGCCGCTGACGAAACACTTATGATATCAGACAGTTTTGGCTGTGCGTACGCAACGGCTTAGCTTACGCAAGGAGCTTGCGGGGACGGTAGTCCGCATGCGCAGAACGCAACCGCAAGCCCTGCGTCTTGCGTGCGTACGCTAGCCAGTGGACTTTGCGTTGCGGCGCTTGCGTGGCTTGCGTACGTTAACGTTGGCAAGATGGCGGCGCCCTGCTCGCCCGCTTCGGAATAAATCCATGTCGCCGCTGGATTCCCCGACGCAATAGCTCGCTCAAATGGTAGCGGTTCGCTTTTATTTCGCCTACTCTTGCCCTCACGTAGCGGTATAAGCGATAACTAGCCCCTGTTTTTCAGATAATTTGCCGATTTTCAAGCTCCTAGGCCTAACTAAATTCAGTGTGTTTTCCTCGTAGCAACGACACCTTGCGAGAAGTTTTCTAGCTTTTAGTAAGTTCTTGCATTTTCTTCAGTTTGCATAGTTTTTCTTTTTGGAAGAAAAGAAGGCTCGGAATGCACTAACCCTAGTTATGAGTAATCACGGTTGAAATTTTCTTCAACCTAGCGTTGATGTGCTTTGACGTCTTCAAGCTAGATATAACTAGAAAGTATACTTTCGAGCGGACTGCGTAACGCACGCAGCGCCGTAGCGCTTTGCGTTCGCAAGCACTTGCGTACGCCCAGCTAAAACTGTCTATCGAGACCTGCGCTCTGCTCTCGATCCCAGGTATGCTCCGTCAGGCGGTTCTCGCATGCACTTCGGTCTGCGCTCGTGCTCTTGTCGCTTTTCGATAGAGCGCTGAGCGCTCATCCTGTCTTCTACTCTCATCGTGTGCGCAAGTCTTGCCCACGCCGGAAGTGCCAAGCAGACACTGAAACCCACGCCAAGTATGGAGAAAAAATAAAATTCACAAGGTAGTGTCACTTGACACTGTTGAAGCCTAGTAAAAGAAATAAAAAGGTGAAAGCCGGCCACTATTCTCGGCACGTGCGGCGGTCTAGTGGCCTGGGTGAGCCTCTGTCGTCACATGGGGCCGACGTTTGCGTGCCCGTATACGCAAGATGGAAACGGAGTGGCCGCAAGATAGTCTCGTTTGCGAATACCGGTTGCATGTCCATGTCTGAACACTGCTTGCTAAGATGCTTTTTTTGACTCCTTGCTGCGAAGCAAAAGGAACTACGCATTATCTGCCGCTGCCAGAGCTTACGTTTGTTTGCCCCCTTAGAAAGGAAGAAGACGACCAACTTGGCCGCTATTCGCCACTAACCTCTACTGTTCGTCCGCGTAGTTGGTCAGGTTATCAGTGACGCTATTTTTTTCATACACTTACGTAAACGATAATGCTTCCAGTTGTTGTAGACATAGCTTTCGCTAATATTCATATTCTTCGGATCATTGTAAATGTAAATGAAAAAACGCTATTTCTGTGTGCAAGACTGTCTCGTTCTAATTACATGATTGGGTGAAGGATTAAAGGGACTCTGGACACATTGATACTTTCACTAGAAGCGGATAATTTATGCGCTAGAAAACAATAATATATTAAAATCAGGTGTCGACATCGTCGGCCATTTGCGCATGCAAACTGCGGTGACATCAGGATACCTTCCGCCCGCGAATATCATAGGCTGGCTACGTGGCCAATCACTTCGAAACTTTGGTCGAGGACTCCTCCTCGGTCCGGACGACAAGTGTTTGAATCCAGTGGCGGGAAAAAAATATTGTCCAACTTTGAATCTGATTTTCTCAGCCATAAAACTGTCTCTTGCTGCCGGACTAGCATTAATATGGTGCGAAAAAGCAATATAGTTAAACTTTGTTATATTTTTCTTTTCATTTCACTTTTATTTACACCATAAAGATGTGGACAGGCTCAGGCAAAAAGCGAACAATTTTCGCTTGAGGACCACCCGAGCCCCTAGTACATGGCGTAGAGTGAACATACAACAAAATAAAATTGTAACATATAAATTCCTTCTCTGATAATAGTACATGAGCAACATAGCATACAGCATACATGGCATACAGTAAGCACACAGGAAATAAAACAGTAACACATATCGTTCATACATGAGCAACAATAGCAAGAGAACAAACAAATGAACAATTCATGTATCACCCTTCCGCCATTCATATTTGATGAGCTACGACAGGAACCTGGTTTCGATGGAACGGGAGCAACATTTTTTCACCTGCATCTTGCTGGAATATAAGGTATTTATAAGTCACGGTATAGTAGAACACAACGTCTGGCGCCCAAGTTCAGTTCTGGAACTTCGAACATGCCAAAATTCTTGGCGTCGAACTTGGGAAGTGGGGAAATTTGCTTTTAAATTGGCTAACTGGAAAAATACTACCTCATTATTTTCGAAAGACTTTTTGTACCTAATACATAAACAATATTCATATAAATTACGTAGAGCGACAATGCTGAAGCTTTTAAATAGTCCCCGAGTATGTGCATAAAAATTCACGTTTGCAGTAGAGCGAACTGCCGTTTTTTGCATTAGGTATATTCTGGCAACGTTCGTATGTTTAGAGCTCCCCCATAGTAAAAAAACAGTAATCAAGATACGAAAAAAATAGGGCGTGATAAATCATGATCTTTATGGAAACAGGAAAAAAACATCGAAATCTAGCGAGTATTCTGGAACTTTTTTAGAGTTGTGCTTCGACATGCTCAAAGTGGGCATCCCATAACATATTCGCATGCATTAAAATATTGACTAAAATTAGTGTCACTTTCTCATTAACCAGTGCTAGTACCGGTCAAGCCCCATGTAGTGACTGGGCTATGCCTTTCTCAGAAATGTTTTTTTCCGTGACTTCACTTGCCGAAAATGTTTTTACTTGCCATTCTCTCTGTATTTGGAAGAAGAGCAGATGAAGCAGGTAGTACTGCGAAACGAAGAAACGTGAAAAATCCAAATAATTCAACAAGCAATGATCTAGTGCCCAATACGCACATTCGCATCTTTTGCCATGACTTGCTAAGTTTTTCCTTTTAGACACGTCTTCTCGGAATGTAGAGTTTCTAAAATCAAAAAATAATATCTCTTAGGATTTTTCAGCTGGCACCTAACCAGGGCTCTCTTTTCTACAGCGCATACTACTGCCGCCTGAAGGTGACCCCCGCTGAGAAGCCACCGTGCTATGCTTTTCTCTTTCTATCTTGGCTTCGCGATGGTGCGTGCGAGCTGTTGTTCCACCCCGAGGCCGCTCCTCTGGACTCGCAGATTCTGGGAGACACGTTCGAAGTGGAGCGCACACTGCACGTTGACGAGGTAACAAGGCACCACGGTGCCGGGCGGCCCGGACGACGGCGAGAAGGAGTATTATTCTATTAATAGTTATTTCTGTTTTTAGAGGCAGTTTAGGCGAAAATTAAAAAAAGGAAATTTTGCGGAATTTCAGAGAACTTTAGCACCGGAATTGTATCCCTTTCTTTTTCAAATTAATGTTGTTTGCAGACTGTTGCAGATGAAAATGGTGCGCAATATTTTAATGCCTCATTAGGGGAATTTTCGGTTACTGAATGCAACATCACTGGCGAGAAGACAGAGAAGCGTGGGCCATAGGCTGCTGACTCATGTCGCTGAGTTCAACGCTACACTCCTATTGCGGAAATAGAATCGCCCTGCATCACTGCCGCATATTTCCTTAATTTATGGTTACAGTATTGTGATTTGTTTAATCAGATATACTGTAGAATCGCCCTGCATCACTGCCGCATATTTCCTTAATTTATGGTTACAGTATTGTGATTTGTTTAATCAGATATACTGTGTAGGGAGTTAGGTGGGAGGGGGGGGGCAGAGGGTCGGCGGTCCTACATGAACAGAGAAAAAATACAAGCAGAGTCAACATCGTTGCGCAACACTTAACAAAATTACTAGCCAATAGAAAGTGAGAATATACAGGGCATTTCAGTATCACGCGGAATTTTTTTATCATTTCATTTATATTTCCTCTATGTACACATTTTTATGTCGAAATTAAAAGAGGCCTCGGCTGGATTGCATAATCTTGGGTAGTGACAGCTTGCTTGTCTCATGGTAATGATTGTCTTGTGCTCTCGACCAGCATGTTCTCATCAGGGGAGCCAAAACACTCCAGACATCTCTTGTCGTTTTGCTTGTACGTATAACCTCCCGAGCGGCAGTTTGGCGCATTCGGAGACATTGTGGGCAGGGATTTGAGCTTCCCAGGGAACGGCGGTACGGCACCCACCGAAAGCTTGTGCTAGGTTTTACTTGCCAAAGCCACACGGTTGGCTGTGAGGCGCACCTTAGTTAGCGGTTGTGAGCATAAATGTTCCACCACGGGGGTTCCTCAGTGTGCGCCTAAATGCCCCTTTATGGGCATTTTTGCATTTTGCTTACGCCGGAACGTATCATGTGTATTTTGAATGAAATAGACTTCAAGTGGCCGTTATTCTGCAGCCTGTTCCAGCTAACTATAGATCCAGCTCTAATAGAAGACAGCGCGCTGTAGTGACATTCTACTAGTGCAGGCTTGTAGGCAGTCGACTTGGCAAGATGGGCATACTATTAGATTCTCCCAATTCGCTTCTTAACAAAAAGCAATTTTCTACGAAACGCTAAGGCCGAGCTTAGCCGCGACGCAGGAGCCGAAGCAAAGGGGCGCCACAGTTCTGCGCTGCGTGTTAGCTGAGCGATCGCCTATGGCTCAAATGAAACCTTAAAAGCTGCGCTCAAATTTCGCATTACAGAACAGTGCAATCGTCGCCCAAGTTTTCGTTGCTGGGCCCCTTTCCTTTACTCGTTTTTATGCAGATATGCTACGCTTCATTCGAGGTCTCCAATAGCCGAGCTGGCATTGGCGTGACGAGGCGGCACACGGCGGCGACCACTGGCTCTGCTCTGCAGCATCAGGACGATATCCATGCCTAGCAAGGCCCCACCAGGCTGCTGCTGCCGAGAAGACGGCCCTGAGCCTATCGGAAATTTTGTTGGCGCGAAGCAGAAGCGTTTGCGAGGGCGTTATCTGCTGTGCTTGTCCCTTTGCTTTTTTGTTATTAAAAGCTGCTTCAAATGTAGAAGTTTAGTGTGAGATAAATCTGCGAATGCTGGTGGAAAACGAGATGATTGCCAAGAAAACAGTTTTCGACTTTCTCCATTGTGTCTTGTATCTTGCAGTCAGTCGTACTAAACTACAGTGACTCAACAATAAAATCCGTAGCGCGAAGAGGATTAGGGCTGAAAGAACGAAATCATCCACTTTCAATCCGCATCCTCTGAGCGCTACCGATTATATTCTTGAACTCGTTGCGTGCCCGGTGTAGTACCAACGGTTAAACTGGTGACACACCTGCGTGTTCTGTGCACGATGGGTTCAGCCTTTTCCTGTCACACGGGCAGATCAAAGGCCCTCCAACCGATAAGCTATCGATTCAAATTCCATTAGAGCGCTTCTACACGGCCGTTCCCGATGGCCGTGTAAACTGATCAGCGCAGAACTCGATATATCGAGACTTTATTGACCTTTGAGCGTTGCGCAAGGTTTCCAGTGTTGTTTTGAGCAGCGGCAATGCGCACTCTCGTGTGAGGTGCGTTCATTGTACAGCAGCATAAATAAGCGCTACACAACATTAGTTTCTTTGTGGTTATGAAGTAGAAGCTGCGAATTGGTTATAACGGCCACCAGGCATAGGTGATTAGCTCCTGAGGGGATGAAAACAGCACACTTTCAGAAGCCGTCTTTAGGCGATAATTCAAAGCCACAAAAAGTTAGGTGCAAGGCAAGGGACAAGGCCCTGCATGGAACATACGGCAACGAGCATGACACCTATACGGACGCTGCAGACCACATAGCTGCTAAGGCGAAGGTAATAGCTGTGGCTGACTGGAGGAGCGAGGCGTTAACGTCAGCCACAGTACGCATCGACATCAGTACGGAACAGGGAGAGTATGCGATTTCCCTCCCCGTCAGGACTCGCCTGCAAGATAACCATACCGTCGAACCCCGCTGCAACGAACGCCGCTTCAACGAAATATTTCAGATTCCCCGCCAGCTAGCCATAAAAAACAGTGCATGCTAGCTCCTTCCACAACAAATTATCTTCTCTGGCACGTTTCCCCTTCAACGAAATTTTTGTTGAGTGGAGATGAGCTTAATATATATTTTAGAACAAAACAAGCATAACGTTACCCGTCCGTACGTTCGTGGCATTTAATTTCACCGATCACGCTTCCTGCAATTGATTTGTGCCCCATAGTGCGTCTGCGAATGGGTGGCGCCATACGTGGTAGCGCGCGAGGACCTAACCGATGAAGCAATAAACGAATAGCCTCGTCACTACGACGCCTCGTCCGAAGATGAGAGCGGCGTGCAAGATGCACCAGCCCTACCGTATGCATTGCATGTGACGGACGCATTTGACACCATTCGTGCTTTCATTGGTGCGCATGACGACGACATTGCGATGCAGTTGTTGGCCGAGTGTGGAAACTCGCACCACGACGCTCATGTCCACTAAAAGGACGCAAGCCAAGATGACCGAATTTTTTGGAAATAAATAATATTTTTGAACAGTGCAGTCAGATCTTAGTTTTTTTTTCTGCTGATTTGGCCACAACAAAATTTCCGCTTCAAAGAAATTTTTCGGGCACCCTATGAATTTTGTTGTAGCGGAGTTCGACTGTATTACAATTGTAAGACTCAAAAGAAGCATCCCCAAATAAGCCGCGAGGACGTATCTCACAGATCGCACACGAAATCCTCCACCGAAACCAGCACATCCCGCCAGTCCGCCTATTTATTTATTTATTTATCATCATACCAACAGCACCATTGTCTGGCATTACAGTGGGGGCGTTGAAAAAGAAAAAGTACACAAATATGACCGCATGCAGGTGGTCACAAAGAAAGACAACATAAAGGTAAAAAGAACACGGAATTGTTATACATAAAAATAAAGAAAAACTGTCACAGCAGGAAGAAAATGAATCATTTTATAGTATGGGCACTTCTTTGGGCAGCTTGTTCCTTTGCGAAATTGTTTTGGGGAAAAATAGCATTTTAAAAAGGTCAGTCCGCCATCTGTTTTCTTTAACTTTCAGTGAATGATCTATCCGTAAAGACACATAATCATGGTTCACTATATATTTGGTTCTGTCTATTCCAGTTCTTGAATGAAATATATTATGAAACGATTTTAAACACAAAAGTTTCCTACGTTTTTGAAGTGTGTCTCAACTCAAAGCTTTTTTAGCGCTAGTTACACTGAAATAACGCCCATATTTATTAAAAACAAAATGAACGGCCAAATTCTGAACTCTTTCGAGCTTTTGAATGTCAAGAAAGGATTTAGGGTCCCAGACTGTGCAAGCATACTCAGTTATGCTTCTAACATTTGTATTATACAGCAGCTCTTTTGTCTTTAAAAGGAAAAGTTTTGCGTTATGTCGCAGGAATCCCAAAACGCGGAAGGCTTTGGCAGTAACGAAATTCCCGTGACGGCACCAAGACATTGCACTGGTTAAGTATACACCAAGATATTTAAATTCCCAACGCTGAAAGCAGACTACTATTATTAATATTATAAGTGAAATTGTGGGAACCTTCTTTTTAGTGAAACACATATGAACAGATTTTTGTAATATAACATGCATTCCCCAGTTCTGACACCACTGGGTTACTTTACACAAGTCCTGTTGTAATGCATTGCAGTAACTCTGATCGCTAATAATTCTATACAATACACAATCATCCGAAAAAAAGACGCATGCATGAAGAAATACCTGAGAAGATGTCATTCATTAAAATTATGAACAATAAAGGGCCCAAGACGGATCCCTGAGGCACCCCTGAATTTACAGGAACCTCATGCGACTGCTTACCGTGGACAACAACATGCTGACGCCTAATGCTCAAAAATTCTTTTATCCACCTAATAACGTTTTAATTTACGTTGTACCAGGATAATTTTGTATTAATGAGGAATGTGATACAACGTCAAAGGCCTTCCTAAAATCTAGAATTATACAGTCGACAGAATTTCTTTTATAATAATAATAATAATAATAATAATAATAATAATAATAATAATAATAATAATAATAATAATAATAATAATAATATTAATAATAATAAAAATATTAGCTTTATTTCCATCAAAACGATGGAGGGGCCGTGGGTAAAAGCTGCTGAACAGCTTGACTAGAGCCCACGGTCCCCTCTACAAGGCAGTACAGGAGCATACATGAAATCTAATGCACTTGACAGGTAATGTACAAATTCGGTTAGCTGGGTGACACATGAGTAACCACTGCGAAAGCCATGCTGATGGGTATTCAACAATGAGTGTGTACTAAGATGATCCATAATATTAGTAAAAAAGACGTGTTCTAAAATTTTACACGTCACACTGGTCAAAGACACTGGTTGATAATTTGAAAAAAAAGGATTCCTACGTCCCGATTTATGTATAGGTACAACATTTGCAAGCTTCCATTCTTCAGGCAAACAGCCGTCCTGTAATGACTTAGTGAAAAGAATTGGCAGGTTACCTTGACAAAGAAAGAGCGCAAAAAGAGAGCGGGACCCTTGGTAAGCCGTCCGGTCCGGTGGAACTGTTTTCACTTAAGCGTTCTAAGAGCGAAACATTTCAGCTCTAGTCGAAATCGATGTTCACCATAGGTTTTGTACTGATGAAGTCCGGGCGAAAATCGGCAGGGCTAATATTGACCGCAGCAGAAAACACCGAGCTTAAAAACGTGGTTAACCATTTGGCTTTCTGCAGATTATCATGAACGATAATTCCGTTATGTTCGGGTGGTGGGATGGACAATTCATCCTTTCTGTTTCTTTTAACATACTGCCAAAATTCTTTAGGACGATTTTGAATATGCATGTCCAAAAACTGAAAGTAGGCAAATTTAGCCTCTTTGACCGCAGCATTCATATCTTTAGAAATCTTTTTTAACTAATCTATGTTTTCTTGTGACGGATTTCTTTTGAAGCGCACGTATAGTTGTTGCCTCTTTTCAACAACTCTGCGCACCACTTTTGTAAACCACGGCTTGCTTTTGCTGCGACGTTTCGTCATCACTCATGACGGCACATATCGTTCACGCAGATAAAATTTTATCTTTCAGTGTGCGCCGCAGTTCATCAACGATAAGTGATTAAGACAGTGTTTCGTACACATAGACACAGGATTTAATGCCCGGGCTATGTCGGGGAAATTTGCTTTTCGATAACTGTAAATGCGCCGATTGCCACAGTCTTCAAGTTTAACATACTGAAAGTTCATTTCCACTAAAACACAGCTGTGATCACTGATACCGGGAAATATAAGGGTAGAATAAGCTGCAGATGGCTGGCTATTCACTAATAAATCCAAAACATTAATTCCACGAGTTGGCTGCAGCACTAATTGAGATAAACTGAATGAATTGCGTAGATTTAACATTTCTTTGCCAAATGCAGCATTGGCTCCAGACGGAACACTTCCTGAGCTCTAGTCTATTTCAGGGATGTTAAAATCACCTCCAATAACTAAACAGTCAGTTTTAACAGTTTCAATCATGTCAGTTAGGTCGCTCATGGCTTTAAGCTGACTCCCAGGTGGCCTATAAAACGAGCATAAAGATAGCGATTTACCATTTATAAGTCTAATTTGAGCCCATACCGCCTCACTTGATCCAACATCAATTTCAATCTTACGAGTACTGACCGAGACCTCTATCGGAGTAAATACGCCTCCACCGTGACATTCCCGATCATTTCGATATCTGATGTAATAGGTTGGAAAAACATCGCTATCTATGTACTCCTCATCCAGCCAAGATTCACATCCGATCACAACGAACGGTCTCGTCATGTAAATTAGACTGCGTAGCTTGTCCACTTTATTCTTATTACTTCTGCAATTTTAAACTAGAAATGACAAAACAGACTGTTCCGGTTCAGCTTGTCGAGTAGCCCGAACTACCTTGCTCTTAGATTCGTCATATATGTATTTGACGCTATTCATGTAAAGGACGTCGCATCTCAGATGCGCTTTGCCATTGGCACACTTGTGAGATTTGGCGTAATCCCACAGCATTTTCCTTATGTTTCGTAGTGGTTCAGAGAAGCCCACTGAAATGTTAGTAGAACTTCTTTTCAATTTCCTTTCATTTGACAGAACAGCGTCTCTAGCTATGAATGAACTAAAATTAACATTTATTGGGCGAGTTCCTTGTGAGTTGAACCGTCCTAGGTGATAGGCGCTTTCAATTAAGCGTGGACACCTTGGCATGTGCCTCTTCTTGGTAATCAGAGCGTTCATACCACAGCCGGCGATCTCACCTTCCCGGCACCAGGGAGTGGCCAACGCAACCCAGATTGGGCGGAAAATATCGCACTTGCGTACACAAACATGCTACAGCTCAATCGCCGCGGTGGCTCAGTGGTTATGGAGCTCGGCAGCTGACCCGAAGGAGACGGGTTCGATCCCTGCCGTGGCGGTTGAATTTCAATGGAGGCAAAATTCTTGAGGCCCGTGTACAGTGCGATGTCAGTGCACGTAAAAGAAACCCAGGTGGTCGACATTTCTGGAGCCCTTCCCTACGACGTTTCTCGTAGCCTTAGTCGCTTTGCGACGTTATACACCCATAAACCATAACCGAACCATGCTACAGCACCACAGGCTAGACCGTGGAACATTCCCTGCACCACACGCTAAACTAACCCGTGAAGAATCTCCAGATAGCGTCAGCTTCATACTAGCAGCTTCTCCAGCCTCGCGCTCAGGCACGCCTACTCAACAATACCAAGAGGGATGCTCCATCTGCGGAGGAGGAGTAAAAACTTTTGTTATGTATAGTGTGCTTGTCTTCCTGAGTGGAGCAGTCTGTCCAGGGCTCCATGCGCCTCCGTTATCCTGCAGTCCTGCCAGAGCAACTGTCTCTGGTCTTGCGGGTTCGTGCTGGTCAGAGCGGTCTTAGGAAGATGGATCTTTCAGTCTATGGTCAATGCTATCTTCTTGGCACTTTCATTAGGTCGGCGCTGTTCGTTCGGCTCCGTGCTGGACAGAGCATCGTCCCAAGAGGAAGGTGTGGGGAGGGATATCGGTTGGACGCCGTCGGGTGGTGTTGTGCAGCCCAAATGGAATGGTAGAAGAGTGTAGGTTCGTGTTTTTGGTAGCTCGGGTATTTGAATGGGTAGAGGCTGCTCTATGCTGGTTGTCCAGCATGAACCTGGACGACCATCGCAGACATATCGACCGGGCAAGCCGGATTGCAGCAGTTAATTTGGCCCTGAACTAAGGGTCTCACCCTCAGGAGGCTATACATATAACCTACGACAAAATAATGGTTTTCGGTCGGTCGGTCGGTCGGTCGGTCGGCATGCAGCAGCCTCTTACTGGTGTAAAATGTATCGTCGCTGCTGTGCACTGGCCGTTCCTCTGCCTTGCCTGACTGCCCACATAAGTTCACACCTTGCCTGCATGCTTAAGGGAGCAGTGGTGTCAATACACAGGAAGTTTTTTTATTTTAAACCCTGTGAAAGGGAAATCTGTGCGGTCTATGCAGATGAATTATACGGCAAGGTGGGCATTATGTACTTATAGAGCTGAGAGATGAAACGATTTATTAACAAATTACCTAATCAAATATTTTACTTTTGGTTTCAAGGGTCAACATTTTATTAAGAGATTGAAGGCTGCTACATTACAAGTTGAGTCCAGCTTTTAAGTTATTGCTTTCGGCTGCGGGTTTCTAAATATTTAACGTCAAAAATACCCATTTTTTACCTCGCGGTGGCTCAGTGGTTACGGCGCTCGACTACTGATCCGGTGTTCCCGGATTCGAACGCAACCGCGGCGGCTGCGTTTTTTTGGAGAAAAAACGTTAAGGCGCCCGTGTGCTGTGCGATGTCAGTGCACGTTAAAGATCCCCAGGTGGTCGAAATTATTCCGGAGCCCTCCACTACGGCACCTCTTCTTCCATCTTCTTTCACTCCCTCCTTTATCTCTTCCCTTACGGCGCGGTTCAGGTGTACAACGATGTATGAGACAGATACTGCGCCATTTCCATTCCCCAAAAACCAATTATTATTATTATTAGCTCGCAAAATTTGCTTTCCGCAATTTACTTCTTTAAAATGGTTTCGCTGGGGGTCGTATTTCGCGAAAATTGCGTTACCTGCTCCTACTGCATAAAGTAGACAAACTGCTTCCGTATTAGCTCTATTAGAATGGCGAGCGACGCTTTTTTAAATATGTGGAATGAGGAAGACAAGCTTATGAGCTAAAAAAATGCGCGTTCTTGACGTTCAGTATTTCAAAATGCATTGTCGATAAAGAAAATTTAAAACTTTGACTTAAATTTTATGTTTACGGCATGGAATTTTTTCATTGAAATCAAGAATTAAAAAGTTATTCGGTAATTTAGTAAATTAATCGTTTAATCACTGAGCTCTCTCAGTTACATATTGTGCGCCCCGCTGTAAAATACACCTCGACATACTGTAACGACGTATCTCTTGGTCGGTTTAAAATAACAATTTGTAAACGATTAAAAACAGCATAAATCGCTGAACTAGCAAGAATGATGAGAAAGAGTATCGGTCTAGGGAAGTGCATACGAATGCCTTTTTTACACCTCCGGGAGCTCCTGTGCATTCCATCACCATTATCTTGCCCGCGTCGTATTTCCAAATCGCCAACGGCACAGTGCAGGACGTCAGCCGCAGCACTTGGCGGGAATTAGAATATTGGTGAAAAGAGCGCTAAATACTTTGGTGCTGTGGCGGAATGGGTTATAAACGAACGAAAAAGTTCAGATGCAGCTTCGCCGTCTGCTGACAGGCGGATGGAAATCTAACTAGGTGCAGTTATCATGGCGTATTACAAAGAATAGTAATCGCAGCGCTAAATTTGCGTGCCCTTAAGTCTCGCCAAAGCCAGATCCAACTCCGCCAACTTTTGCGTACCTGGCGTCTAGACGTTGTGTATGTCCAGGAAACAATGATTGGGAGTAAGGAGGAGACCGCGAGGGCACCACAGCTCGGTCGGTTTATCGGCGGGTTGTTTCGTGCTCCAGGGAAACACCCTTTCATAATTGTTCTGGCCTGACCGATAACACCGACTCCGAGGATAGGTTCATATGTTGCGATTTTCCACTTTATTGGACGCCCCACGGCATCGGATAAATGTTTATGCCTGCAATATGTTTGGAAGTTGGCTAGTCTACTAGAATGTAACCGGCATGTCGTGCTGATGGGTTATTTTATTGTGTTTGTGATCTGATTGATCATGCCGGTCCTGATACCTGCCGGGACAGGAACGGTGATGTTTTGTCATGGTTTACAAAAGATGCAGGGCTGATCAATGTAGGCGCTTCGGGTTCTTGTAGATCATTCACGCACAATGAAGGGCACTCTCACGCTCGCCTAATTCTAATTTATGCATCTTGTGCACTAGTCTCACGTGTGCTTGTTTCTTAAGCAGTACCGGTTTCTTTTTCTGACCATTCATTTGGGTTTGAACGGCTTATAGGTAAGGTTAGGCCGCAGTGGGCGCTTTGGAAGTTGTACTCATCGCTTGTGAATGACCAAGAGATTTATTATTCTTATGCGATCGCAGCTGCAATACTGTTTTTCTGGCAGCCTACCCTTGTATGCCGCACGGGAAATGTTCAAGCAGGAAGTACGTGAGATAGCTATTGATATTGGCTCTGTAAATTCATTCTACAAGAAACATTAGGAGCAGGTCCTTAACAAAACCTTGTGCAATCTTTATGAATTGGAATGTGAAGCACGTGGCTCATGTATGGATGAAATTTCTAGTGCTAAAACTGAGTTACAAAAGGATGATGCGAACCGCTACAGGGGTGTCCTAGTTTGATCTCGGGCCAAGCGTGCTTTGATTTGTGAATGCCCGTCACGACAAGCCTTGCTTGATCAGCGTCGTAATGCAATTGCAAAGCAGATTGGGGTAATAATATCCAATAGAACCCTAGTGTCTGATGCTAGCGAGATCGTGTCCGTATTTGTGAATTGCTACACGGCTTTGTTTAGCGAAACTCCTTATATAAAAAAATCGGATGTTATGGCGCGTTTCACATCTCTGCTGATGCCTTTATCAGTATATTGTTCCAGTATTAGCGGCTCTTTTGCTTATCAGGAGGTGAAACTAGGAATCGATCAGTTGTCTCTCTCCAAAACGCCTGGTCCTCATGGGATTTCTAGTAAATTTTACAAGGCATTTAAATCCATGCTAAATCCTATCTTGCTGCAGGTCTTCACGATGAGTTTTGATGTAGAGGACTTCCAGCATTCTATCACAAGAGGTCATACAGTCTTAAACCCAAAACGTACTGATGAAGAAAAACTGCGCTCAGTGGAGGGTGTGTGCCCATCACGTTTGCGAATGTGGATTATAAAATTTCTGGTAAAGTTTCATCGAATCGCCTACAATATGGGAATGTTGGTTGTCATTGGCCCTCACGGGACATGTGGTCTGTGAGGCCACGCAATTGAAGGTAATGTACACATTGGGCGCACAATTCTAGAAACTTCCTCCTACTCTCATGATCAGTTTGCTTTGCTTGATATCGATCTTGGATGGCGTTTCACCGCTTTCGCCAGTATTTCCTGTGTTCTCTTCTAGAGCGAGCAACTGTTGTGGGTACCGTATTTAAAAGGGTGCAACTTTGATACAGCAAATGTTCGACTCGCATCATTGTGAATGGTCATTTGTCTAACCCCGCGCCAATCCGCTCTTCTATGCGGCAAGGCTGCCCGATGTCTCCGCTGCTTTTTGCCCTTTATTTGGATCCGCTGTGTTTGAGTGTTCTGTGCAACAGTAATATTTATAATATTTATGGCTTCTATGTTTTGGGTAAAGGATTCAAAGTGATTACATATGCTGACAATCTTGCTTTTTTCTGCATGGAAAAGCGCAGCACTGACATAACTGTACCTACAATACACCAATTCGGCATCTTCTCTCGCACTGAGATAAATCGCTCTAATGTTCAGCCTTGTGGTATGTTTCTTGGGGCTGAACGCCGTTCCGTTATGCCTGAAAAGAATGGTCATGTGTGCCCCCATATATCTTGGCGTTCCACTGCATGCAATTAAGTCGTTTTTTTATTCAAAAATTGTGCCATGAGGAATAATTTCAAAAAAGGGGGAAGGAATGCGGAAGACAGAAAGTTAAAAGATGGAGTCAAGACCCGTTGCGCTCAGGTAGTCGCCGAGGTTGCCGATTAAATGATTGTTCATATTCCACTTCACATAGTCACGTTCGCGTTTCCACCACAGGCTCACCTCCCAGAGGAGCCGTTTTGTAATAGCAGCCGTCGCTGGGCACGTCCGCAACAAGTGCCGCTCATCACAAATGTCGGGTGAAGCGCCAGAGTCAGGGCACCGGTCAGTTTCTGGCAGGACTTTTTCACGCCACCGATGACGGACAGATGGTGTCAGAACCGCCCCTGCACGAATCCGGCACACGAATACCTCCTCCTGCCGAGTAAGACTACGGGGGAGAGGGTGCGAACACGGAGGAATTAGACCGCGTGTTCGCTGGCGCAGAACTTCGGAATCAGAAACATGAGACAGGGACGGATCTGGGGGAAGAGGGGAAGGTGTGAAGTGCACATTAGGGGAAGGAGCGAGTTGCGGCTGTTAAGCGTTACGCTCAGAGCTTTGTCCGACATCGACTTTGGATTTTTGGTCGCATTAAGGACTGCTACACCTTTCTGGCAACACCCTTCAGGTCTTGCACTGCGCTACACATTATATCCATCGTCTAAATCGAATATTTGCGACTTTTGTTAGGGCATTCAAGTTCGAGCCGATGCGATATGATGATCTTTGTAGGCCTTTTTTGCGCAGGAGGATTATGCTTAGTGCTCTAGTATGTGAGACAGTTAGTTGCCCGTTTTTTTCTTTTCCCGCGATTGTTCCCATCTGGCGATTTGAATAATCGTGTAGTTTAATTTCATCTTCCTGTTTCCAAGGTTAGTGCTTTCTTTAAATTTTACTGAGTGCCTCTCTTTACTTAGCTTTATTCAGGAAGTTTGTGCATCTTTGAGGTTCTTGAAAGTTTGGTTTTCTAACGAGTACTCATATTCTCTTTCGCGTAGTAGACTATACAGAGATTTGATAGCGATTCTATTTTCGCCACCATTGTATCGTTCTGTGTATTTTGTCCTCATGGGTGATGACGTGTTGAAGCGCGTGTGCAAGACGCCGGCTGCTTCCTGCTTACACCAAACGCAAATTTACACAAATACCGCAAATTGCCCGCAAATTTTACACGAATGTCGGAACTAAGTGGCCTGAATTTTGCGCCTGCCAGACAGAGATATATATACCACGTATTGGTGCTCTGGCATCACGCTAGCGCCTGTTAATAGTTTGCTCCATTAAGCAACCATCTCGGTTACCATGGAAACCACTGGGGTCGTTGCTATGGAAGCCGCCATCCTTGATTATAACCGTGGAATCAATATAACTCGAAAACTCGAAGCGCCACCAACAGAGCTAACGCTCTAATTTTTCAAAATCGTAGTTCAGTCTACCCTGTTTTCTTCAGGCATTTCTGTAAAATCTAACTGTCCGTAAGGACCCCACCCGCCTCACAATAAAGTGAGAACGGTCCGACTACCCTCTCACTCGTTGTGTTCTTTACATAGCAGCGCCACATTCTGCGACTTCCTTGATCCAACAGGCGGTCACTTGTGCAACATTTGCTTTTGGGTTAGCGTGCTATTTTCTATGGCTACAGGAACCAGCACACAGAAGAGAAATAGAGCACAAGAACAAAGAGGACTCCAGGATAGAGTGCTCCGACCTGTCTTCCTCAGCGCATGCCATTGGTGTAAATTTCTTTTGGTTCCAACTGTACAGGTAGAAGCAACATAAGAGAGATCGCGGGAGCGTGTGGCCTCCGGGCTTCGCAAAGCGCTGCCGCTGACAGCCAAGAGGAATGGGCGGTACCAGGAGCATGCGCGGAAAGAGGAAGTGGCCATGCTTACCGGGCATGCACCTTTGACGCCGATTCTCCCTGCATCTCGGCCACAGTGGTCCACGAAGTGCAGTGGCCACGCGCTCCCGTGTTGTCTCATATTGCTTCTTCCGGCGTGTTTTTTTTTTTTTTGACCTCGTCCTCTTCGAGCTACGTACCTGAAGCGAAGTATGCACCAGCAGGCACAAGTTTAGTGTTCGAAGAGCTTGCTAATACTCGTGCAAAATGGATTCGTGGGCCAGCATGTATCTCTGCAATCACGAAAATAACTAACGTGGAGTCGTCGCTACTGGTGAATTTAAAAAAAATAGAGAAAAGAAACATCCTGCAACTGATGGGACTCGAACCCACAATCTTTGACTTCAGAGGCCAACGCCTTATCCATTGGGCCACAAGTGCCTTCTTTTTCTTTGTTGCCTGCAGGAAGACTGCTGATAAGGTAAAAGCCAGAACATAATTGCACCTCAAATCAACGAGCCCGCCATCACAAATGTGAAAATTCTCTGTGATACCCACAAGTATCAAGGGGCACAGTGTAGCTGCGTCGCCACTTCTCTGAGTTTTGCTCTTTTGGTGAAGACGCTCCCCTGTGCTGGAAATACCTTGGACGAATGCTGAGATACAGGCGTAATACACGACGATGGTCGGGTAAATCGTTTCTTATAAATGATGTTTTTTAATCGTTTTGTGTGTTCTCACATTTTTTGGCAATGTTGGGCTTGCTTGACCAGAAGTTAAATTCAACCAAAAAACCCCACCAGCATCACATAATTGTGGTGTGTGCGTTTGCAAGAAGAGAATCATGCAGTTTTATTATTGACAGCGGCTACTTCATGGCTTACCTGAAGGACAAGTTGGATTGACGGTTGAGTGAAAAAGACATTCTGAGGTTGCGACATGGCGCAGCCACGCTGGCGTATGTCGTATTTTCCCAGCTTACCTTGGACAACCCTTGAGGAGCGTTTATTTTAAAGGAACCGTGAAATACGTTGCCGGGAGAGTACATAAGCTCTCCCATTCACTACAGTGTGTTGTCATGAACACCCGAGCCATACACTTCTAGGCGCAGCAGAGAAGCCACAACCGCGAGCGCAAGTTGGCAAGCCCTTTCCGGAAACTTTTTCACACTCACGCCCTCCTCCGTTGCACGCTCCTGCCTAGGTCTGTTAAGAGATGGCTAATAGATTATTTCAGACGTTACGCAGCTACCATGGCCGGCGGTCACAATGCTGCGTCGCTCTGGCAGGTCAGGTAATTCCAATTCCCGGGTAATTCCCGAGCCCTTCGGCGGTAGGGCCGACCCAGGACAAACTAGAAGAGAACTAAGGCGCGAAGACGCTGAAATTCAAATATTGTCTACCGATAACAGCCTCTTAAATGCGCATTAAAAAATTCCTTGCTGGAGGATATTTGTGAAGGGGTGTTAATTCTTCAACATCCCAGACATAACGCAACTTTATTAAGAGCCCCTTTAAAGGAGTATTTTGCACCACGGCAGTAATTTAGACAGATTTCTCATGTGTGGGACGTGTTACATGCTTCAAGCATCGTGGAGACGTACTAGCTTATAGCTTAGACGTGAACCGGTATAGGAATAAGCTGATACACCTCTGCTACGTTGAAAGCCTCTAGTAGTGAAGACGTATTATTGTACGCCTGTCGCTCACTCGCTGGTGTGTATGCGCGCCTCGCCTGCCTCTATACCATGCAACGGTGCGTGCGCAGCAGGCATACGTTAATCCGATACACGTATACGTTAATTCGTGTCCGCTATGCTAAACTTTCCACTATTTCAGGCTGAACTTACGACTCAATGGGGAGCAATCTTTTCTCATCCTACGGTTTTGTGTGGTCAATACGCGCGATGAAAAGGCTATGCTCTGTGTGTTTGTCGATGAAACTTGGCCATCTAGATAACTTTAAGTGCGGCCACATCACGACGTGCTCAGGAAAGCTTCATCTGGCCATTTGACTGGAGTTAGGACTGACATCATCGTCACCATGCCTTCAATGTTTGCAGCCCAGCACACAGCGTTGTGTGCGCAAAACACACAATCCATCATTTCATTGTTTACTACCACATTAGTGCGAGGAAAGTAAAAAAAAACAATGCCTGCATTTTTTTTATTCTGAGAGTGGGCACGTCTTATGGTTTTCTGAAGGTGTACTTGTGTGAAGACCTTCTGGAGGGCAGAGTGAGGAGGAGTGTGCAGGCGGGTGCGTAGTGGGCTCCTCTCTTGGGCTTCTGGCGGGTGGCGGTTTCTGGAAGATTGCGCTGGGTGAAGGGTGGCGTTTGTGGAGGGTGGATTCCCTACACCTTTAATCTCACACGCCGACGGCGTGATTTGAAGAAATAAGCCTGTTGCTAATTCTTTTCTTGAAGGACACATAGATAATTTACACTCAATTTTATTCTCGGTATTTCACTCTCATGATCCAGATCTACAGTTAGTACCTGCTATAAGTAGGTGTGTGTCCTTGCCTCTTCTAGCATCTGGGCACCCATCGTACACAGCTGTTTCCTTCAGGGACTGTTCAATATAGCTTAGTTTTTTGTATATTATTTTTAGCCCAAGCGTTCTGCTTTTCCTGTCTAAGTCACTGATCATGCATTGGAAACCATCTCCTCATTGACTTCGAACGGCAGTATCATCGACAAATCATAAATTGCTAAGATATTCTCCGTTATAATGGAGAACACCTTTGTAACTCCTATCCCCAACTGTTCACAGTTCAGGTCTCTGAATACCTGCTGTCAATTCGTCTACCTCTACTGCGTACTGTGTTACGATAGCAGAGAGAGTATTGTTAATTGATTGAACATTAAGGTTATTAAGGACATTAAGGAACGTTAGAGAGCATTTCATGCTTTGGCGTTTCTTAATCAGAACTTTCGTATCCTGTTGTATCATATCGTAGCCTGCCGGTGTCCTATCTATCCATCCTACCGTTTACCTCTACTTCGCACCGCGTTATTATAGCTCTGAGATTATCGTTCATTGTTTGAACATCAAGGTTATTGTAAGGGATCGGCGGCTGCGCGCAGCTTTGTTCGAAACATCCGTCTTTTTGTTGACGGCCCTGCGCCGAGAAGCGGCGATTCTCCTGTTAATCCCCTTTAATGTGTCGGCAAGAAGCGTGCAGGGTGAGGCAGGCGGGCGTTGACCGGCCATGGCGACGACAACGCTAGAGGGAATCAGAGGGAACGTTTCTCCCGGAATTCCCAGAGTCACCGTTTTGCGGCGACAATGCGGCTGCGCGCGGAGACACAAGCAGTGACTTTGTCGAAGCCGCCATACGCCGGCCGCCTCCCTCGCCCGTATAGGTAAGAGGGGTCATCACAGCCAGGCAAAACGGGGCTGGATGCTGGCGCTTGACTGCGAATAATTAAGCGTAGCGTACGGTCAGCGGGGACGCGGCTAGCAGACGCCGCGGCGGCGCCGACGCCCGAGGACGGTGCATAGCAACGGTTGTGGAGAAGCGCGCCGGCTTAACAAAACGTAGATGCACAAAACGATTGTTGACGCACGTTCAGAGGCACCAACGGCAGGCTCGCGCCGCTTTCCAGATTTTGGGGGACGCCTGTCAACAGTCGTCACAAAGACGGGTAGTTTGTTGCTCGCGGCGGTAGCGGCTCGGTTGAGATCGATAATTGGCGTAATCCTGGGAGCCGCCAGGGTCACGAGTTCTCAGGGAATCGGCTACACGTGAGAGTGGTTTTGATGTATTTTCATGTGTTTCGGTTTTTAATTTGTAAGGGAGAAAGTTTGAGCAACACTGTGGAGGTATATGGCGTGGCACGTAAACATAGTGGGTCAATTATTTTGAGGGCCCATTCCCGGACTGCAATTTTCTCAAAGCAATTGTGATGTTATTTCCGTGCTGTGTATTATAGGGAGAGGGTTTTGAACCTTGCCGAAACTGGAAGGCGTGCCATGCAGTTTTAAGCCAACCATGAGTTGGTTTGTTGTGATTGGGTTATGCAAGAGGTGGGCCAGGCTTCTAGGTCTATAAAACCGGGCCCCGAAACCTGGGAAATTGTTCTGAGCTAGACTTATATCCCTTGCATCTTCGGCGATGAGGGAAAATGTTCCCTTAGCCAGTTCCATGTAATCATGCTCGCCGTTTATTCTGTTGTAAATACGTTAATTCCTGTATAAAGCTTCAGTTTGCCTTCCTTTAGTCAAGTGTTGCCTGTTTTCGTCTGTTAAACCATCTGCGGATGGTGAGGCACCCAGTTGTGGAGTTCGGTATGCGAGTTATGCGAAACGCGTCGAGAACCTTAACTATTATCGTGCTCATTAAATGCGAACATTTGTTCTGCAGCGAGAACCTGTATTCCTGCACTTTCCTTCTTAGCAGTAACTTGTGGATGGGTTTCTTCCTTAATGGTTTCTTCCGTTCCCTTTTCAAGCCAAGGTTAATTCTATACATTACCATCCTATGACCGGTACTTCGCTCTTTTTCGAGGACCTTCACATCCTGCACAATGCCTAGGTGAGCGCTAAATACGCAGTCTAATTCATTTCTAGTTGGCCATTGGAGCTCTTCGACGTCTACTTCCAGTTCTCCTGTTTGCGGATGAAGGTACTTATGATCCGAAAATATTTCTCTTTGCGAAGTCTACTAATACGTCCCCCCTGCTATTTAGTGGAGCCTATGACACAGTCGTCCACTGGCTGGTCTCCAGCCTGCTTCTTGCATACTTTGGCATTCAAGTCGCCCATTAGTACCCTTCACTGTCCTCTTACTTTACCCACTGCCTATTCCGCGTCTTCATAGAAGCTTTCGACGATCTGATCATCATGGGTGGATGTTGGCGAGGAGGCCTGTACCACCTTCAGTTTGTACCTCTTATTAAGCTTAACAAACAATGGCTGCCATCCACCCGCTATTATTATATAATTTCTCTTGGTAACGGGCATTATCCTGATTGATGAGGAACCCCACACCTAGTTCTCGTCTGTCCGCTAATCCACGATACTTTAGTATGTGCCCATCTCACAGCACTGTATACTCCTTAACTGTCCTAACCTCACTAAACCCTTTGACATCCCATTTAATACCCGCTAATTCCTCGAACAGGAGTGCTAAACTAGCTTCACTGGATACGGTTCTAGTGTTAAACGTTTCCAGGTTCATTTTGGAATGGCGGCCCGTTCGGAGCCATATATTCTTAGCATCGTGCATTGCGTCGCAGGTCTGACCGCCGCCGTGGTCAGTTGCTCCGCACCCGCTGGGGACTGAGGGCTCAGGTTTAATTGATGCATTCATATAGGAGGTTGAATCCAAGTACTACACCAACGTGGCCAAATTCTGTTCAGCTGAGGAAGTGCGTTGTTGGCTGTGGCCACTTGGATAAAACCGCACCACAAGCCCGATTACACAATTCCATCTACACTTCCATCAGCGTCTAGAAAATGGAGTAAACATTGTGAATAGAGCCCTTCTTGTCATCTACGACAAAATTCCTCCAAAAACCGTCTTTTATACAATGAAACCAACGTGGCCTCCTGAAGAAACAGCGCGAGAGCGGCTGGCGAGGCTAACATATTCGGTTTGTTGACATATATTCGGTCGCGTTGGGGACGCTCGGTGCGCGTGTTGAAGTTTCTCTCCAAAAACATCGGCAGCATATCAAGCACAAGCTATAAGCCTAGAGGTGGAGGGAAAAGAGGTGCTCGTTATGGCATAAACGACGGAAGCCAAGAGCCAACGAAAACAGGACGAGAGAGCATGCATTTTCTTTTAATTTGTAGCTTTTCATTAATGAAAGATGGATTAAAGCAGGAGACAAAAAACATTAAAGCGTGGTCTTGTGGTAGAGCATCCGGCTCACATTCGGGAGGTCTTGGGTTCGATCCCCAGTGCCGCCGGGTACCCACCGGTTTCCTAATGGGTACAAGATCTGCCCCGTCCTGGTGCTCGGCTGTGCTGGGGTGAGATGCTTGGGAAAAGGGTCTTGAACCAAACCGTTGCCTTGACGGATCAGAGAAAAGTTCCGCCGTTAAGCAACCCTAAATCGGCCTCGTGCGGTAGAAGCCCAACTTGTGGCCCTTTAAAATTGCCTGTGTGTTTATTTTTCGTTTAGTCTCTGCCAAGCTCACAGGGACGGGATTTGAAGGCGCCGACTTCTTTGCCAATGCACGCAACTCTTAGCAAGCTGAACACCAGGCCGGGCATGGCTTCTACCCATTTTGAGGAAACCGGTGGGTAGCCGGCTAGCGGCGGGAATCGAACCCACGTCCTCTTGAAGCCGAGGCTCAGTTGTTAGAGCATCTGACTAGAAATTCGGAGGTCGTGGCTTCGCATCCCACCATGCGGCATGTGTTTCTTTTCTTCTGCGCTTCTAGTAAATGGACGGGTTTATTAGAAGCGTATCTTAGAGATCAGCAAGTAAATTAAAAGTGTCGGAATTAAGCGAGTGCCGCGCGTTTCCGTTAAATTTCCTCCTTGCTTGGTGTGCAGTCCTAGTGCCATCGTGTGGCACCCACTTGCATCCCCCTTCGCCATGCACGTCGCTGGCCCGGCAGATGACGTGCGCGTAGGCGACCTCTCTGCATCGCAGTACTGTCGTTCGTTTGAGCAGGTGTGATGGAACCGTAGCCGTCTACGAGTGCTAGTGTGGAGCCGCGTCTGTTTTGTTTTCAGAGTCCTCCTAGTGACTACGAGCGATTGGTCCAAAGGGCAAAGCGATGGCGTTCTTAGGCGAAGCTTTAGCGTCCTCGAAATTTTATTAAAGCATGCCTTATTTTTTACTCCCGTTAAATATAGATGTCATCTTATTAACGGCGCGTTTTAAGAAATTGTCTTTACGGACAACCAACAATAGAGACTATTCTGAAATGTGCAGCTACAGTCAGAGACCAAGTGTTACGTGATTTCGCGACCAAGCAAATGGCGGCAAGGGAGAGAGATAAAACTTTTACTGTAATTCGGGAAGGTTGCTCGCGCAACTTGGGTGGCACCCCTAGTCCAAGGCGCCACTGGCTTTCGCTGACTGCCGGACTTGCTGAACCAACTTTAGTTGCTGATCTAGAGCCTCGCTGGTCAGGGCTACCTCTCATTGCTCATATGTCGGGTTGGACACAGTTAAGCGTTTTGGTTTCACTGTGCATTCCCTTGATATGTGGCAGAGCGTAGGGAAAGCTCAACACCAAGGGCATGTATTCTGATATTGAGTAGGGCTAATCTTGTGTAAGGTGAACAGGTTAGAGAAAGTGTTGGTCTGAATTTTTCTCCAGGCTATGGCTTCGGAGGAGTCGAGTTTTTTGTGAGGGGGTGGGTATTTTCTGCGCTGCAGCCTAACATGTTCTAATCTGTCACCATAGGTGCTAGGCATGGGCGTGGGGTAGGGATGAGGACCCTCCCGGTTGGGTAAATCTCGGGCTAGATAGTTGGCTACCTCATTGCCAGCTAGTCCTTCGTGACCAGGTGTCCATGTTAGTTTGTGTGTTTGGCTTAGATTGCCAAGTAGCTCTGTTGCTCTTGAGGGAAGCCTACCCATTAAGAAAGTCTCGGCAGGCTTGTTGGGAGTCTGTTTAGACGTGGGAGGACTCTCCTTCTTGGTCTTTATGTTTGATGGTGATAGCTATTGCCAGAGCCTCTGCAGAGGAGAGGTTTTCTGCATTAAATTTTAAATTAAGGAAATGGCCGGGGCCGGAAACAAGAGGCAGTAAAACCTCTCTTCCAATCCAAACCCGGGAGATAACCGTTAGCCCAATCTTGCGTCAAAAACATCCTGCTCATCGGCAAGGCAGGCGACAAGCCAGAGCAAAGGCACTTCAGAAACAACTCGAAAAAGACAGTGAAGCCGTCTACGTAGACATTGGGGCCTACCCCACGCCGCGAAATTTGTCAGTCGCTGCGATTGACCACCAACTAAAACCGGCTATCCAAGCGTCCATCTAAGCGGCGGCAAGGTTTTACGAGTGCTCTCACTTGTACTTTCATGGACAAAGGATCTAGGCATGCGAGTTCGCGAAAAAGGTTATCTGTGTGAGATGAAAGAACGGAGGTCAGTGAACAGTACAGAAGCATAAGGGGACATACTTCCTCCACCTGCGGGAATCAATACGAGCTGCGCTGCTAGCGCGGAAACGCAGGCGTCAACGCGAATAGTGTCAGGTATTCGGGTTTGCTGTCCTCACATGTATTTCCCACAAGCGTCCAGAAGGAAATACGCACATCCTGACGGCAACGTTTCGTGTAATTCAGAGTAGCATTACATTTACAGATCAGAGGACAATCCTTCTGCGGCTTTGCGTATAAAGCGCGCCCTCAAGACGAAGGCTTCTGCAAGCGTGTTGCTCTCATGCGCTGAGGACATGGCTATGCATGCCTGGATGATGTTCCCTCGTGCTTGCAGTTCCTTCTGTGGGTTCACCTAACTTACACTAAAGATTAAAGAAAAATGCGGTGCGCCGGAGCTGGCTGAAACAAGCCACATATTGCTTACCGCCTCGGGGCGCTCCTCAGAATATTTTTAAAATTCTGCTTTATTATTTAATCAGCTAACAATAAATATGAAAAATTTTGATATTGGCTTCATGGTCAATCTTGTTTGATTATTTAGTAGAACGAGTTGAGTAGCGATCGATGAAATTCATTCCACCAACGTATCAATTACGTGGTTCTTTTTTCCAGAATTTAAAGAAAGCCCGCGAAATATCCAAAAAACAGCGCACTGCGCACTTGCGCAAGCGCACTGTAGCGCTTCCAGACGCGTTTTGAATAAACGAAGCATGAGTTATCACCGGCAGGAAGTCATCTGCCAACGTCACTAACTGCACACACTTGAAAGTGTTTACTAAATTATCAGGGAACATGGAAAGCGCCCCCCACGATCTCCGATAAGTTATAAGACGGCCACCGACAGCCATTTTAGAAGGAACCATTACTTAGCCATCACACAGACAAAACAAAACAGGAAGAATAAGAAGCGAAGTCGAGTAGTACAAATATAGCCTGCTTTTTCTTTATTTGTATCCTGGTGAAGCCCGGCGAACATCAGCTTGCGCCTTTCTCTCAAAACGTGGTTGGGAGCGTTGTAATAAGGTAGCGCATGAGTGGGGTCACGTCCTATTTCTCGTATTGTACGGGATTTCTTTAAATGCTGGAAAAAAAAAAGGGCCATGCTGGAAGTAAATTAGTTGAAAAAATGGAATCTGTTGTTATTAGCCACCTAAACATTGTAACGAAACGTACATACATCATTCTAAAGTGAATTTCAATGATTCATCTTATTTAATGATCTAATCAAAGCAAATATAAAAATAATACAAGCGCGGTGTGATTAAAATCACGGGTTGATTCCACAGCTGTTGGTGCCCGCTTTTTTTTTAAATCCTTGGTGCAAGTTGCATGAAACAGCGTGTATACTGCAGAAACAGAAATTTGTCACCATGCGTACCATACTAAGCTAATTTCAGGAAATTCACGACAGCTATCACTCTCTACTTTACTTGCGAGTAATGATGTGACTATAGAAACTAACAAACTTAAACTGGCAAGTGCAGAAACACCCCACCCGTGCCAGTTCGTAGGACTTCAAAATTTGTGTACTATCATTTTAACGCGAACTTCCATCATTTCAATAACTTCAGAGAAACCTTTGTTCATGAGGATGTCAGGTAGCTTACATACATTCTCAACAAAATAACCACGCAGGGAGGACAGCGGGCTCACAATTTCTGACTGCCATTCGAGATCACCATCGTATGCCAACCGGGAAGAAACAGCACACCATATGGAATCAGGTCCTTGTTAACAGCAAGAAACCGAATACCTCTGAGTGTTGTTAGGAGGTCTTTTTTAAGGGTACGTTGCAGGACGTCCGAAAATAATCCAGCATCCCAGGCATCGAGTAATACATGAACGTCACTGGCTGCCTTTCTAAAAGGAGACAATTAGTCCCCCAGGGCGGCAACATTCATCTCTCTTGTAGCCAAGTTTTTACAGGCAACTTATTGATATGCAGTTTGAAGAAAAAGGTTTTAACTCCCGCACGGGCCATGATTTTCTTAACCCGTTTTCGGACGTCATTACCTTTGCCTGTGCTGTACCGGGACATTTATATTGAATATGGAAATACGATGCCGACTATATCTGAATTCAACTTTTAGCGTTTCACCTTAGTGAGGAACTCCAGTGAAAACGGCGCTGTCAGAAATCTACAAGCACTGAAGAATTTTCTCAAGTACCCGATAACTGAATAACTCAGTCTTTAGAAGAAATGATTATGTTTGGAAGAGCAGAGGAGATGTGCAGCTGCAGAATGTTCGAAGAAAAGGGTCGCGTTGACCTTTGAGAAACAAAACCTGGACACCAATTGCTTCACGATGAGATTAGGTAGCGCCAGGCCTTCAGCAGCGAAATGCCGGAAAACGCTGTCGCAGCTTGTTCTCTCAAAGGTCGACTGCTCAACAAGCGTCCTCAGATTAGCCTTTTTCAATTTTCCTTAAATTAGCTCCACTGCAAAAGAAAACCTGCAGGGTGCAACAGAATTCGGCAAAAAAGAACACATTGCAAATGACCGCCCGCGCAATATATCGACAAATCTCCATCTCCCATCTATCCGTCTGTTGTTATCGTTCCCAGGGTCTCGCTTTCCAGAACGGGGCATTTTCTGATACTGAGCTAAGGGAATCCCTAAGTGCACAGAGTATGTGAACACTTTCATAAACTTCAGGAGGGCAGCTCCAGTCGCCATGCCAAACCCAAAAGATTAATATACATTAATGCGACAATAAACCACCTCATTTGGACTTGTCTCATTGCATTACTAACGCTAGTCGTCATCGGCACAAAAACAGAGAAATCATCAGCATAGCCTAATGTTTAGATTTCAAACGATTCTAGTGTAAAAACTGGCATGTTATCGTTGCAATTAGATCTGGAAAAAGCATTATATAATGTTTCCCATGATATTCTTTTCTTGATTATGTAACAGGCGTCGGAGATGCTATTTTAAAGTGTTCGCATGGTTTATAAGGAATGTGCCGCGAGGCTAATTATTAAAAAGGACTTAACTGAAGGTATCCCAGTCGGATTGTCAGTGAGTCAGGAATGCTCACTTCACCCCCCCCCCCCCCTTTTATTTGGGCTGTACTTGAAATAATGGCATGCCACAGGTGCCCTCCACATTAATCAATGTATTAATTCCAAGGAATTAAATCTTATGGGACGAGCTGCTTACAAAGCATAAAGCAGTAATGACTTCAAGCTTGAGCTTCCAGACAAAACGAAAATGCGTATAGTGTGGCTCCCAACTAGACTTGAGACCGCGACGACGAAGTGACGAACAGCCGACGCAAGCAATTCTATGCACAATCAAAGTACATCGTTTATCAAATGAGAAGCAACAATTCTGAAAGAAAATGTGTAACAATAGATCCTCAAATGCTGTTCAACATGCTTGTCTTCAATACGCTATCCATCTGTAAGAAAGTACATATCTAAACGTGTGGTTGCCGCGGTGGCTGAGTGGTTATGGCGCTCGGCTGCCGGCCCGAAGGACATGGGTTAGATCCCGGCCGCGGCGGTCGAATTTCGATGGAGGCGAAATTCTAGAGGCCCGTGTACTGTGTGATGTCAGTGCACGTTAAAGAACACCAGGTGGTCGAAATTTCCGGAGCCCTTCACTACGGCGTCTCTTATAGCCTGAGTCGCTTTGGGACGTTAAACCCCCTGAAACCAAACCATATCTGAACGTGTATCGTGCAAGCAAGTACCACAAGGTATCGTAAAATTAAAAAACCGACTGAGACGATAATAACTTTCTTTGAAACTTTTTAGATAATTCAGCACAGAGATATTTAGAGCTGATAACACACCATTCTGTTTCGTTGTGACCGCAATGAAGAAGTGACGAATGGCGTTTGTTCGGTGGGAAATGAAGAGGACTGTCCGCGAGCACTAAACCTGCGTCTCATAGCGTTGCGCACTCGAGTTGTCTTGAAGCTGACAATGAAGGGCACGGGAGAGAGAACACGAGAGCGATTTGTCTGCCCGAGGACTCTTCTGTTGCCCGGCACCTTTTAATTGGCATTGCGCTTGAATTCCGGGTTAGCCGTGTGGCGTTGCTCTGGGCCCTAGGGCTGAAGTAAACCACAGACCACTAGCTTGTTGCCTGCCAGTTTTCTTGTTGTTTTTACTCAGCCGTTTTTCCGCCTCTGACACTTTCGTGGCCTGAAATGCCTGTCTTAACGCGGCAGCGTTGAAGGCCCTTTTCTCCGGAAAATCAGATGGTTTTGTCAGCGTTGTGAGCAAAAAATCGCGGGAATATATCTGGCAGGTGGTCCCCAGTGAGCAACCTAGGAAGGCGGTGGGCCACATAGGTCAAGTGACCTTGCGGGGTCGTCAAAACCTCTCCAGAATGGATAGTGGCAATTCAATTGATCTTTGGTCGCTCAGAAAGAGCAACCTGGGTCGCACAAGGTACGACCACTGGAGGCACCTTCCATCGCAGGGTAGTGGCGCATCGCTTAACCGCTGCACCACTGCGCCAAGAGGGGTGTGAGGACTCTCAGGGATCTATGAATGCAAAGTTGAGAATGACCTGCATATGCTCGATTTAACCCATTACACTTTCGCGGCATTCCTTTAAAGGGGAGCTTACTTGTACCCTCGATTTTTTCCTAAATGGTTTTGTTGTTTGTTCTCTTTTTCTCAAACCATAACTGTGTTTTTGATCCGCCTTTATTTTGCTTGTTTTTTCACTACTTTTGCCGTGCTGGCTTTTAGCTTCGTTTTTAAACTGTTTTATTGCTTTTTACTTTGTCACTTGCTTCGATTCCTATGCCACCGAAGGGTATTGCAAGAGAGCGTGCGTGTAATTACACAATATGATGTTCCGTTTAGAGGATGTCTTTTTGTATCTGACACTTTTAACTCCATTCGCCTTTGATCCTATTTGCACTCCACACAGGTGTTTGGTGTTGCAGTATAAGTACTTCGTTCTTGTCGAAAGATATACTATCAGTTTCGGCGCAGTATAGTTTGTTTCTGTTCGTACTCGTCTGTTCGCGCGTGCTCACTTCAAGTGGGGGCTAGAGCTCGCCCAGTGGGGTTTACGAGCATTGTAAAGAGTAGTGACGGCAGAAAAGGAGTGTAGCGCTTTGAGAAGAGTTGAAATCGACACGGTCGAATTTATAGCAAAGTTTCTGAGTAGCGTTGCCTGCCAGAACTTCACCCTTACCGCGAATATTTTTCTACTGGTGGCTGTCCGTTGCACCTACTCTAGCATGCGCTTTTCTGTACAAATGCCTGTTCGATACAGCCGCTCTAGCTAGAGGTTGTTGCCCATAGTGTTGATGCTTAACGTTCTGCTTAACAATAGCATTGCGCTTTTGTTTGTCAAAGCGTGGTATCTTCTTCCTACCTCTAACAATTTGCAAAGAGCAGACTCGGTAACAAGCGACAAAATGTGTGGGTTTTGTGGAATGAATAATATTTCGTGTCATATTGAAAAAAGTGAACCAAAACAGAAACGAGAAAATTTTGTGCGCATTTTCGCCTGTTAGTTGCTAGCAACGGGTTCCTATGGAGATAGCATAACTAAGCACTAAGCACCGAAGCTGGACTAGTTGGTGCACGATTATTAGCTTAGGCTAATAGCTCGTGAGTAACGGACAGCATATTGTCTTATGGTTTCTCTGCTCCAGCGGTTTGACCCGTTTTGGGAGGGCGTAGTGGATTATGGTGCTGTTAATGTACTGGCGGGATTAGCTTTACAGTATGGTACCAATTGCTCCGCCTGAGTTACTTAATGAAGGCATGTCACAACCTCTATGTTGAGGTCTCGCGAAGTTTTTAGAGGGCACTGGCTCGTGTTCTCATTTTCCCGGTCCTTTGTGTTGTTTTGTTCTAGTGACCATGTCGCATCTTTAATCCTATAAAAGTGGTAACTGCAGGGTTGCGCATGGGCCAGGCCTACCTGCATCAAAAATACACAGCCTAAAGTCGGCAGCAAAAGTTTAAGGGACGCGACACGCGAAAAAAAAAACTGCTCATTTCGATGCTGTCACGCAAAATATTGACATGAAATGCGCGCAAATGTGAGGAAGCGTGAATGCTCCTAGCGTTGAAACCGAGCATAAGCATCCCGTGCAGTTCTGATGCAGACTGTACATTCTCGAGAGCACTTCTCCTTCTCTCCTAGAAGATATTTTTACTCGAAAGGCTAGAGAGCGAGGTAGTCAAGCACTGTCACATGCGATGGCATGCCGGAGTGTGTTGCAGCTTTAACGGCTTATCTTGGGGGGCCGTTATTATTGGACTACCAATAAGGTGCGCCAAGGAATAATATTGCACGGTGAATGTAGAGTGCGGTGGGAAGCATAGCTTCTAAGTTTGCCGGGAACGCCTGTGGTTGTGCGTGGACAGTACGTTCGCAGATAAGGCACTTATTATTGGGATAGCAATAAGGCACGCCAAGGAGTGATAGTACATGGCGAATGTGTTGAGTTGAGGAAAGCAGGACCAGCGACCGGTTTATTTCCCGTGCAGGGGAACACTGGCCCCGGCCCAGAACGAGCTCGCGCTACACGCACAGGGTGTCACACGCCATCGCACATCCAGGCGCGTTCTCGGCCTAGCCACATGCAGTGGCTAAGCTTCTACCTACAACATCCCTAAAACATAGGAGAGTGTCTTGGGCGTCCACTCATAGTGTGATGGTGTGAAGAGGCGTCCACACAGGTCGCGTGTGATTCTTCCAGAGAAATTCCGTTCAGAGACGCCTCGTCTATGTCTGTCTTTGCATCTGTTTACATAGATGCCTCGTTGTCTTCACACCCTCTCTCAGACTTGGAAAAAGAAACAAGATGGGTCCGAATGCGCCACACGTGCCGTCTCCAGTATCTACGATTTGCGACCGAGGCTCGTCTGCGGGCCTCTGTACGTTCCCTGTCCTGTTCAGGTGCGTGACCCAAACTTCATCCCCCTCGAGAAGAATTGGAAGCTGACGCACGCCATGTCGCCGGTCGTAGTCTCGACGATACTGCGCACGGTATTCTTCAAAATTCCGGAGTTTGGGAACGTCTGGCAAGCGGGGAACCAGCATTCCGGAAGTGTCGGGGATATTCGTCCTCAACCGGCTTCCCATCAGTAGTTTAGAGTAATAATAATAATATTAATATATAAAGGAAATGGCCCAGCATCTGTGTCGTATATCGTTGGACACCTGAACCGCGCAGTAAGGGAAGGGATAAAGGAGGGAGTGAAAGAAGAAAGGAAGAAAGACGTGCAGTAGTGGAGGGTTGGTTGGTAACAACTTTATTAAAAAGTCCTGCAGAGCTTTCGCCGACGGGGCCTTAGGTCTCCCACGTGGGGACGTCGAGGTGTTGCCTCGCCGTCGCCTCGCGGGCCTGCTGGACGGCCCAGATTTGGTCGCCGACGCTGGGGCTACGCAAGGCAGCGGCCCACCGCGGCGGGAGGGTTCCGGAGTTAGCACCGTCAGGGTTTTTGCTACAGTCACAGAGCATGTGGAGTAAAGTAACGCTCCGGAATAATTTCGACCACCTGGAGATCTTTAACGTCCACTGACATCGCACAGCGCGCGGGCGCCTTAGCGTTTTGCCTCCATAAAAACGCAGCCGCCGCGGTCGGGTTCGAACCCGGGAACACCGGATCAGTATCCGAGCGAACTAACCCCTGAGCCCCAGCAGTGGGTTAAAAATTAGACAAAATGAATATGTAGCCGTTTTTGAGTGGTGTTGACATGTAGGATCGGAGGGTCAGGTACGGGTCCTGAGTCTTTTTCATTGAATACTTGATTTTAACAGGAGCTTCGGCGAGTCAGTTGCTCTGGTGGTAGCGTGGGCTTGAGGTGATATGCGTGAAGCCGTGTTCACGAGCAAAGCTTGTAAAGTCGGACGACGAAAACTGCAGACCATTGTCGGAGACCACCACCTCTGCGATACCATGGCGGGCGAAAACTGATTTGCAGTGTATGATTACTATCATCATCATCAGCAGCAGCATTACTACACCCACTGAAGGGCAAAGGCCTCTCCCATGTCTCTCCAATTAACCCTGTCTTTGCCAGCTGCATCCACCCTTTGCCTGCAAACTTCTTAATCTCATCCGCCCTCCTAACCTTCTGCCGCCCCCTGCTACGCTTACTTTCTCTTGGAACCCACTCCGTTACCCTTAAAGACCAGCGGTTATCTTGCCTTCGCATTACATGCCCTGCCCAAGCCCATTTCTTTCTCTTGATTTCGACTAGGATGTCATTAACCCGTGTTTGTTCCCTCACCCACTCTGCCCGCTTCCGATCTCTTAACGTTACACCTATCATTTTTCTTTCCATGGCTCGCTGCGTTGTCCTTAACTTAAGCTGGACTCTTTTCGTTAACCTCCACGTTTCTGCACCTTAGGTGAGTACCGGTAAGATAAAGCTGTTATACACTTTTCTCTTGAGAGAAATTGGTAAACTGCCACTCATGATCTGCGAGAACCTGCCATATGCGCTCCACCCCATTCTTATCTTTCTAGTTATCTCCCTCTCAGGATCCGGATCACCTGTCACTACCTGCCCTAAGTAGACGTATTCCTTCGCAACTTCCAGGATCTCGCTTTCAATTGTGAACTGTTGTGCTCTTGCTAGACTGTTGAACGTTACCTTGGTTTTCTGCATGTTAATATTTAGACCCATCGTTCTGCCCTGCCTGTCTAACTCATTGATCATGATTTGCAGTTCACTTACTGAGTGACTCAGCAAGGCAATGTCATCAGCGAACCGCAGATTATTTAGGTATTCTGCATTTATTATTCCCAACTGTTCCCAATTCAGGCCTCGGAATACCTCCTGTAAACAGGCGGCGAACAGCATTGGCGAGATCGTGTCTCCTTGCCTGACGCCCTTACTTAATGGAATTTTATTGCTGACTTTATGGAGGACTATAGTAGTTGTGCAGTTGGTATATATATATCTCCCAGTATTTTGACATAAGGCTCTTCTACCCCTGATTACGCATTGCCTGTATGATTGCTGAGGTTTCCACTGACTCGAATGCTTTCTCGTAATCAATGAGAGCTATATATAGGGGGTTGGTTATATTCTGCACATTTCTCTATCACCTGATTGATTACTGTACCTGATTAATATACCTGAAGCTAAATTTCTGGGACGAACAAAGTCAGGATATCGGGTGTGGTAATCACTCACGATTATCCACCAGTGGCTATTGAAAAAGAACAAGTCCATTGCAACACGCTGCCATGGTCGAGGCGGAAACTCAATGCTCTGCATAGGCATTTTGCGGTTGCGGGTTGTCATTATACAATCTCGGCAGTTTATCACGGTAGTTGTGACGTCTTTGGCCATCGTTGGCCACCAAAAAGTGCCCTTGGCGCGAGCTTGCGTCTTCGTAATGCCGAAGTGACTTTCGTGCAGAAGACGCAAAGTTTCGTTCCTGCAGGATAGTGGAACAATCACACTGGCTGCATAAAGTAGCAGATCGTCTTCTGTGGTCGGTTGGCCACGATGCTCGTAGAAAGACCTGATATCAAAGAGAAAATCCCGCCTGGAAGGCCAGTTTTTCATACAGAGCCTTTGGAGACATGAGCACACCAGATCTGAATTCTGGGCTTCGGTTAATCACTCCAGACATGGCTGCTTGATCGGAAGAGTTGACCTAACACAGCCGTCGAAAGCTTCGACATCGCCCTCTAGCTCGGTGTCACCGTACGTTTGAAGCGGCAGTGTAGAGTGCGCTGGGAAGCATAGCTTTCAAGTTTGCGCGGAACGCATACGGTTGTGCGTGGACAGTACGTTCTCAGAAAAAGCCACCTCAACTTTGTATCTCCCAACATCTGGGCGTACCGTCGAATTGATTGAGTTCTGCAACACTTATTTCTTCAGTTACCCTACGGGCTCTAGGCATTGCAGTGCGGATTAATGTATAATGCACGATAAATATAAACAGGAAGCGCACAAACTATAAATAGGAAACGCACAAAATATAGGTAGTTACAGGTACACACACAAACACATTAATATTAACATGCCAAAAGCAGTATTATTTGCACTTTCAGCGATGTAATCGGGAACGTAATTCCAGCTGAGACAAGCTCTGGGTATTAATGGTTCGGCTTGGCTTTATGGGCTTTGCCGTCCAAAAGCGACTCAGACTTTGACGGACGCCGTAGTAGAGGGCTCCGCATAATTTCGACCACTTGGGGTTCTTTAACGGGCACCAACATCGCACAGTTGTATTTCACTTCCATGGAAACACGACCGCCGCAGCCGAGATTGAACCCGCGCCTTTCGGGTCAGCATCCGAGCATCATAACCACTGAGCCAGCGCGGCGGCCGCACCGAAACCACTGAGCCGCCGCAGCGGCAGGGTATGAATGAATCGCGAAAACATTTAATGTAAAAAAACAGGATCGCAACTTTGTGGTGGTGAATATACGAGAGCCTTGCTACAAGCTTTTTTTGAAGATAGTGATTGTGATAAATTTTGTAGAAGGTACATAACGAACCTATTGAACGTGCGCTGAATAGGTAGCGATATGGATAAGCTCATTTTCGTGGAATTTTTACGGCTAATGCTGTGATAGCTAAAATATGAAACGACCAGCGCGGTTATGCACACATTCGAGAATAGAAAGCTTAGACTCGGTACGAGGGTTCCAGGCTGATGCAACATATTCTAATTTCGAATTCACCAGTGTTTTATAAAGCAATAATTTCAATGAACTGGGTGAAGGAAAAATTTTCCGCGAAGGTACCCAAGCATGCGATTGGTGCTGCTTGTTGCGTTTCAACATGGGTTTTACAAAATAGGTTATAACAGATGTGAACACCCAGGTACTTAAATAAAGGCACAGTTTCAAAGTGTGCCTGTTTTTGTGGTAAGAAGAGGGTGTAGCTGACGGATGACAAGAAACGAGCAAATACTTGCCCTTGGTGAGCTGTAAGTTCATGTCCTACACATTACACCTATCGAAAACCTTGTTATCATCCGACTGAAGAAGGGAGACACCGTGATTATTGTTGATTTCGCGATAAATAGCACAGTCATATAGACAAAATGAAGGCAATTTGTTAGCTGTTTAGTCGTTTATATAAATGAAAAAGAGGAGAGGCCCAACAATTCTTCATCTTCATTTGTCAGTTAGGTTTGAAAGGAATGGTCTTAGATTTTCCATATCTCTTCCTGCGACGTTCACAGCATACAACGCACCGTTGTGCGCGGAAATAAAGAGGCACAGAGCACACATAACAAGTGGTGTGGCTTATAAGCACGGTAATAAGCAAATATCACCTGTGCGCGAAGAAACTGTCATATAATGGCGGAGTTGTGTTTTTTTTTTTGGAAAGGTATGCATTCTGCCTTGAACTGCTGGACTGAGTCTTCGTCTGAAACGTCTAAAACTATGCCACCGTATTAACTGCTATCTGTGCAAACCACTTTATGGAAAAACACTCTATGGCCGCGAGTGGTTTAGAACCCGCGGCGGCGCGAACGGATCACCTTCGCTGGTCACTGAATTAGACCGCTACATCTTCGCCGCAGCCGAAGATCCATCGCTTTCAGCTGCCATTCTCTCGCTCTGTGCTATGCATGTCAAAGTTTTCATCAATTCTATCCGCGTGCAGTGGATCCCGAGCACATCGCTATCACATTGTCATTTAAAACCGAGCCTGTAACCGGAACTGAAGTGGAAACTGAAGTGAGACTCACCTAATTCACATTTGTCCCAACAGCACTAAATTGTCCGTCTTTTTTTACAGTTCATGGAGCCATATGGGTCAGCAGAAATCATTCTTTTTGTCTCCCGGCGATTGCCCCGTCTTCGTGCCTTCGTTTGAGTTCTGCTTACTTTCGCTTTTCGCTGCCACCATGCTTCATGGTAAGTGCAACCAAATAGCCCAAATATCTGACATGAAAAGTTGTCATGTGACACACCCATTTTGTCAGGTTTCCCACCGCCGTAAAGCTAGAAGAAATGTTAGCAGAGCACAACTCCCCCTTCTGCCGGTTCTTGATTGAAAAATGCTTGGTTTATGCGGGTTTAACGTCCCAAGGTGACTCCGGCTATAAGGAACGCCGTATTGAAGGGGTCCAGAAATTGCGACCACCTGCGGTTTTTTAACGTGCACTGACATCGCACAATACTCAGACCTTTAAAATTTCGCCTCCATCGAATTTCGACCAACAAGAAAGTTTGAAGGATATATAGAATGGTATGCGTACCCTCTACTCATTTTACTGGCCGTTCGATCACACATTTTGGTGCCCCTCTTGTTAGCCTACCGCTTGTACTAGACCAAGTTCGTGGCATACTTATCTAGCAAAGAACAATCTTTTCCGACCACGTGATTGTAACAGATTTCGAAATGTCCGCAATGGACATAAAGGTCCCGCAAGGGAACCTTGAGTCTCAAGGTGATGGTGCTTGGCGCCACCACGGAACCTTAACCCTCATACCGAACCTTTCATCCGCTCCGTGGCGATAAGTTTTAAGGTGAAGGGTGGACACCATGAACGGTGGTGGTCGGGGCCATGGTCAAGCTCCTGCTGATGGGCTCCCCATCTGTCTACCAGGCGGGGGGCTCCGGGACATTCCTGTTAATAAGACGGTGCAGCACAGGCAACATTTTAGGAACCATTGGCATTCCCACATCGCATGAGTACCTCTTTTAAAAAACCGGATCGGTCCCTGAAAAGGAACCGCACAGATGAAACCTCCACCAGTACCCGAGGGGACGGTGACCACTTTCCTCACTTCTTGGTTATACACTCCCTGGTTGATAACCACCCTGTCACTGCGACGTCTGTTTTCGTTAACGCTAGAACCCTTGAAAAAATTATTGGGAAAAAGTAAAAACGCAAAGAAATCCTCTGCTGGTCGCCTTCTTATTGAACCAGAAAGACCACTCTGGCTACTACCTGGGACAAACAGCCCCTTGCATAAATGAAAGACTGCAAGAGCACCAGCTAAAGGTTTCACGCGTTGTGAAAGATGGCCTCTTGGCCAAACATTGCAAAAGGTGCCCTCACGAATCAGCTTTTACTCCAAAATAGAAATAAACCGCTGTCATGTGGAAGATAAGCACAAGAGAGGGCAGGGAAATCCTTGAGGTCCTTTACGTTAAGCAGGATGGACACAATTGCGTGAGCAGGCCGTCTGTCGCGCTCACCAGTAAAGAAACAAAATTCCTAGAACAGTACGCAGCCCCTCATAGCTTATGAAGCTGTTGTTTTATTTTTTTTTCCTCTTAGTCTTCGTCAAGTTTTTTGTCGAGTTTTAAATTCCGCTGCCTTGAGCAATATTCTCATCTGCTTTTTGGCCTGCACTTGTGGATTTTTGGCGGTAGTTTTATCGTATCTTCGTATGTACTTTTCACTTTTGCTTTATTCAAAATAGCTCCAATCTGTACCACGGGATGGGGCGGTTTGTTGTCTTTTGGTTTTATTATTTCTTGGTTTTAGTGATCTGATGTGGTTTCTTTGTTTTATCCTGGCCTGCCTATGCACATGTCTGTTTTAGCCTTTGTCTTGCCTTTTGCAAACTTCGTCCAAAATCACCGTTGCGTTATTGTTTTGTGCCCACCTTTTATATTTTCCCTCGGGTTTAAATCGTATATCCATCTTTCATGATTTTTTCACGTCTGCATTCCAGCCTTATCGGTTTTATTAACGTCCGTGCCTTTTTTGTAACACATGGCGTTTTTAGGTGTTTCATAATCACACTTTGACCCGACTGCAACTGAAGGCGGCACCAGCGGTGCAAGCAAAGGAGAATGGAAAATACAATCTTTGTATAAATACGTCCTTTCCAAAGTAAAATTCAGTTGCTAGTCCAGCATTTCTCCTGTCTGGATTTCATCTGTGTGCGTCTTCCTTGTGCGCTAGCCACTATATAGAATTACAGGAACCCACTAGCGCAATTAAGAGCCTTGGCACTCTGACATCCTTCTGAGAGGGAGTCTCTCACTCTTGACAAATCCGCATAAGCTTGTGCTTCTTCACCAGAAGCAGTGGAGGTGACACCGCGATTCTCAGCGTCGGAGGCGCTGAGGGAGTGCCCAAAAAAGGCGTAGTTTCCTAGACCGCCTTAAAGCGGCTCTGAAATACCTCCCGAGGAGAGCACCTCAACTCACCTTATCACTGAAATGTGTTTTCATAAAAATCTGACCCAAATAATAGACTTCTACAAGCAGTACAGGGCCCACAGTCACGCGCCAAAGTTGGCGAGCCCTTCCCGGCGACCTTTTCATGCTCGCATCCTCCTCCGTCGCTCGCACCTGCGTACACAAGGTCAGAGGTTGCTATTGGTTGGATTCTTCCAGGCATCAGGCAGCTACCATGGTCGCTGCCAATAAGCCGCGTAGCTCCGGCGGATCAGGAAGCTCCGCTCCCGGAGGTGCGGCCATAAGAGGAGCTCTGAACTTCCACCTTGCAAAAAGTGACGAGAGCAGAAGGAAAGGCACGAAGACGCTGGAATTTAAATTTGGTCTACAGATGACTCAGCTCTTACAATGTGCATTAAAAAAAATTCTTGTTCGACAATATTTGTGAAGCGGCGCTATTTAAGGTCCCAGGTATGTCGCAACATTATTAGAGCCCCTTTCAGGGGCCCTTTAAACCGAAAAGACATCGACCATTCCAGACGCCTGATAAAGGCCGCATCTAAATAACTCCCACTACTCTTCACTTTCTCACTAAGAACGATGGCTATTGAGAGCATATCCACAGGAACTGTCGAGGTCTACTTAAGAACCCGGATGACATATATGAAATACTCACGCACTATCAACCATACATACTCTGCCTACAAAAACGTACTTAAACCCCACACATACCAACTTTCTAAAAAGAAAAAAATATATAGAGGCAAGGCAGTGCTCACTCATCAGGTGGTGTTGCTATAGTGCCTCAGGTGTGCGGTGCGGTGCGGACGCATGTTTCGGTGCTCTTCGGATTACGCGTAGTGACCGGGACCGAACGGAGTGACGACTGCGAGAGCGCCATGAACACGCCAAATCGATTAGTTCTTTCCTTTATATCTTGAGTTTTGATTTAGGCTAAGTTTTATAGTTGGGCTAGTTAGTTGAAGTGCACGCGAAAGAGCTTGTCAGTGACCTAAAGGCCACTTTTTATCTGGCCGGCAACTATAGATTTGCAGCGTCATTTTTAGTTAATTAGTTTAGACAGGTAGTTATTCCTTCTCTAGGTGATCAGTTTTGCGGTAGGCAGAGTTTTTTTTGAGCACGTGCTTGCTAGTGCTTTTTTAGCCTGTACATATTCTAGAATTTTGTGGTAGCAATAATCGAGAGCAGCTAAGATGGTGAAGCAACTGAAGTTTAAATGCAAAGAGTGTGAGGCATCAGTGAATTTGAAGGAAACACTGCTCGAATGTGTATAAGAGGCCTAAGCTGTGGATTTTATGTGCAAATGCTGCGTTTTAAGTGCACGCCTGGACAGGGCCCACCAAGCGAACACCACTCTATAGCGTTACTTATGCATGCTCTAGAAAGAGAGCTACAGGCAGAAAGGGCAGAGAACCACGAACTTCAAGAACAGCTTAGTCAATTATTAGACGTAAAAATGGCTGACACCACCATGCAACGCCCCATTGGCGTACATTCCAGCGCCAGCCACATGAATGGGGCCTGCACTGGCAAGGACTGCAATAGGAAAGTAGGTCAGGCAGGTTCAGACAAGAACATCTATGCACATGTAGCAGCTAGGAGGTCTGAAAGCAATGGAGAGAAGGGGAACTAGCTATCTACAAGGCATGAGGTTATAATCATTGATAAGAGTCAGCGAAATCCAGAAGTTAGGAGGGAGGGACAGAATACCCTAGTGCTTGTCGCTGGTGACTCAAATATGAGTAGGTGCAAAAGAACTATAATGGAGCGTGTAAAAGGTCATAAGCGGGTAGCAGTCGGGGCAATCCCACGGAGGACAATGGATGCAGTACTGAGAGAGACAAGAAGCAAACTTTCTGAATACGTCGCAGAGCGCAATTTGGTAGTGGTAGCAGCGGGGCTAAATGAGTCCTGAAAGGTGAAGCCACGCATGTAGTAGCAAGATTAGCGGAAAGAGTTGACGGTATAAAGGCGATAGCACAGCGACTTTGCAGTACGTAGCGGCGAAGCGTCGGAGAATTGCCCCTAAAGGCTTTCTGCTCTTACCGCAGTTACAGCATCGGATCCAAGCGACAAGCGCATGCGTCTGGCCTACAAGATAGGACATGGAGGATGGTATCGTCATCACCATCGCAACCTGGCACCTGAGCTGCGCCTCCGTCGTACTGCGTCACAGCAGTGTTGCCAGACGGCGCAAAGTGCCGCAGCCAAAGTATCGAAAAATTGCCAAGCAAACAACCAGGCCAAGACAGTTAGTAGCCAAACTGTAGTCAACATGAGCCATCAGCAAGTGATGGGAAGTTTTTTTATTATATAATTAAAAATTCGAACAGAAAACAGCAAACGTGTGACTAAAATGCATATGGCTGACAAGACCAAGTGACACAGAAGAAAGCGAAACATATTACATCTCTAAAAAAGCGAGCTGACTAGGCTATAAATATCTTATCTAAATAGACTCAGGGCGACTCAAGGAACACGTTTCAGTATTGCCACACACCAGTTTATGTCCTTCATTCATTCACGTCACTACTCGCACATGACAGCACTGTCAAACTTCTCCAAGAAACGCGGGCTTGGTTCAAAACTGTTGTAGCACCCGTACTTCTTTAAGCCACATCGCACATGGAGTATCATTTCCAAAGTACGTACGGTTAGTTTGTTGCGGTGGTTTGTTTTAGTTACGGTGACCAGGCTGAAAACCTTCTCTGCAGCGGCGTTTAACACTGGAAAGCACAGAATTGTGAAGGCAACTGCCGACAAGTTAGGAAAGAGAGGTTGGCCTGCACTGTTAGTGAGTTTCATGACCGCTCGCCAAAGTTCACTCACACTGTCACTCATTGCGAGAGACGGGAGCATCGACTGCATTGTTCCGTACACGCTTTCAGGGGTTGCTGTGCTATTCGGGGCTACGACAATGGAAATGGCTCTCTGCAATGTGCGAAACGGCGCGACACGAATGCGTCTGGTCCTCAACAGTTTGAAGTTCTGCAGTAGCTCTAGGCTGTCAAACAGCCTTTTGAGCAGTGATTTGATACACGCCACAAGGTACGCACGACCGCTGTCCAGCATCTGGTCTTTCTCGCCGTCTGAAAGCGAGCTCTTGTTAAAAGCGTCAAAGAAAACAGTTCCGTAGTTACACGCACGTATTGGAAGCAAATGCTTCTCCCACCCTGCATTGGACAAGCATGCTCCTTCAAGATCACTCTAAACAGCATTGACCGGACATGCATATCTGAATCTTCGAAAAACAAAACTGGATCAGGAATTTCTTATTGAAATAGGCAATTTACTGTCGAATTCCAAGATGATGAGCTGAATGAAAAGCATCCAGAAACAATTTTTTTCATCTTGGAACATCTCGTGCATTAGCTGTGCTGTATAGCACCGCTCTGTCCTTTGAGCTTGCTAAAAATACAGCCGCAGCTCCATCCACTGGTCGATAATGCGATTCACAGCTGCATGCTTTCAAGCAAGGAAGCAGCAGACTGGCTTTTGCTAAAAGCGCCATGCGCAGAATCCCGAGCCAACAAAAGCCCCGACTTTCACCAAGGAAACATTGGAAGGAATGAAGGCAATGCACAAGCATTTAGGTGCAATCTAGAAGCTTTTGTGAACGTAACAGTGAGTGCTGCATACAATTTAGGCCGTTAGGAATTTTTTTAGAAATTTAGGAATGAGGTTTTTCATTCGAGAAGCTTCTACTGGAATCTGCTCAATGTTCCAGCACGGCTCTTTCTTCAGAGCTCCGCTGCCGGATCCTCACGGCAATGTTCAAATGTAATCAAGGTGGCTATACTACCGGTTCGTTGTAAAGAGAAGGAAGTCCGAAAAAAATTTACGTGCCGATATCGGAAAGTGTGCTTTAAACGACAGGGGTAGTATTCTAGAACGGTCCACCGCGAGAGACTAAAGAAAGTTTGGTCGCCACTGCGTCTTCCCGAGATCTACACTGCAGTGTTTGCGCATCTATTTTCGGACCATGGGCCCACCTAGTCACGCTTGAAGTCTGCTGTACAAACTCTCAGTGCCAAATGCATCTTTGCTCTGTTTTTTTATAAAAAAAAGAAAAAAAGAAGAACAATATCATTCCGCGCTGAATAAACAAAAAATGATCGCAAGCATGTATGTATCTTTATTCAAGCATATCCAGCTTTCACGGCGAAAATTCTTGAAATTTAGAAAATTGTAAGACACTATTATAAGTATATTGAAGGTAATAGTTCACTATTCTGATATGTAGCAAAATCTTTCTTTTAAAGTGTTTCCATCGATCGCATCGAACAGTCAAGACTGCTATAGCAAACCAATGGAGAACGCTTTTGACGATAGCAAAAAACGTGACTAGAAAAAAAAAATGAAACACTGCCGTCGGGTGATATGCGGGTATTTTGAGTGTAATAGGCGAACCTTACATTGTATCAAAAAATTGCGTTCATAAACTATTTCCCGCTCAAAATTGATTTTGTCCAGTACTTCTGGGTATGTAAATACACAAAATTGTTAGCAGCCGTTTTAGATTGTTTCATGCATCTAGATAGACACTTGAGAAGAAAGCTCGCACCAGGACCGCTGCTTGCTGCATCGAACCTCCTGCCCTACAAAGAGAAGTGGCCACGTTGCATGTACGCCGCAAGTAAAGTTAGACGAGTCAGCCGGAGTTCTAGGTGTGGCTGTGCGTGCTCGCCATCCGCGCTATAACGGTTTGAAGAGCAAAGAGCATAAGAGAGTAACTGAAAAAGAAATTTTATATAGTCAACAATGTACAGAATGCACTGCGCCGCCGCGAGAAGCCGAATCGCGTCGTTCCCAAAGCTTACACACACGCACACGCACACGCGCGCACACACACACACACACACACACACACACACACGCACGCACACACGCACGCACAGCTACTACTAACGGGCAGCTGCGAGGTCCGAATTACAAGGTGCCTATTTCTAGCTGTTCGTCATTTCGTTTACCGGCTTAGAACTTAACAATATTCGCTTCGGTTATGACGTCCGCCTCTCCCCTCCCTGAATACGTATTCCTTAGAAAACATATTTATCATCCAATATGCATATTTTTGAATATTACTGGTGGGAAGCACTTAAATTACCTGATTTCTGCTGCTCTCGGAAGAACTCGCGCTGGCTGGTTACTTCGAAGGCAAGTACATCCAACGAGCGGACGAGATTACGAATCTCCAGAAGTAAGGTAAGCTTGCGCAGGACGGGGGTAATTAAAGGGATATGGGAGTGGTGTCTTCCTTGCAGGGAATGTAGTTAGGCTGATGGCGATGAAGCCATCAGACACAACTTTTCGATGTGGTGTCGAGATGACTCTGATAGTGCATACTGGAACTGTGGGTTCTTCAGCCTATGCAGAACTCAGCTTGAAATTATAAGCTAAAGGTTCAATCATGTCTGAGAAGATTATTTGAGCCTGAGTGGACTTAACTTCGGAGCCAGATTTTTGTACCTGTGTCACTATTCTTGGTGCGAAAGGCAATTCAAGAAAAGTGCAGATCGATGTAAACATGAAATAATTAAGTAACCCCGGGTTAGTCGGATACCTTAGCTTCAAACATCTTAACGTCCACATATTTATTGACATCGGCAGATGCGAAACAAAAAGTTATGAGGACATTACGTTGTGCTTATGGCCTGATAAAACGTAATAAGCAAAGCAGTCGGCGCAGTTATCCCCAAGTTTGTCCTACACGGCTCGTCTATCGCGGACACCAATATGAGCGGAAGTTACGCATAAATAACCGTAAAATCCCATCCTAAGTCTGTTCTCCGTAGCTGTAAATACTTGAGGTCATACGCGGGCCACCCTGAAGCATCTGCTAATAGTAGATCCCCTTACCCACCGGGCGAGCCAGCCGAAAGACGTGCACCTGATACACCCTGACTCGCTGCTACACCATGAACCAACCATGAACACCTGAAACACCATGAACGCTGCAGTAAATATTGAGAGAAAAATAAAGAGGAAGAAGGGAGGCACGGATGTTAACCAGAGTGGTGTTCTGGTGGGCTACCCTGCACTGGGGAAGAGCAATTAGGAGACTGAAAAGGGAAAGAGAGGAAGGCGAGGGGCACAGTCACAAGTGGTCCCTCAGGCCAGTCGCTCTCAGGAAAAAAAGAGTGCCTTCTAGGCATTGAGAGCAGTCGACAGCTGTGCCCAAGATTCCGGGATCTTATCCTCTGTTAAAAGGCGAGGATCGAGGCGATCCAGGGCAAAACGCAGCGTACATATTTCGGTCGCCAAAGCAGCGCACTCACACAGGAGGTGTGCATTTGTCTATTCGCAGCCACATCTTTCACAAGCGAGCTATCGGCCATCCCAATCCGGAGCGTGTATTGCTTTGTAAATGCAACACCGCGCCATAGACGTCAGATGAATGTTGCTTCTCGACGTGGTATATTATGGGGAACACGAAGGTGCAGTCCACGGTCCAATGCACTGATGCCACGGTTGAAAAACTGCCCAGTGTTCCACGCAGAAAGTGTCAGTTCCAGCGCCAACCTACGTAGCTCACACGCTGTGTCCACTCTTCATGTAGAAATACAGATTTAAAGTCCGTTATTGCGGGCAGATCGGGCAGCCTCGTCCGTGTGGTTGTTTTCTTTGGTACCGCACTGTCCTGGCAGCCATTTAGAAATGATTTCATCACCTTTTGATAAGGTGCAGTGGTACACCTCGCGAATCTCTGTAACCGGTTGTTCATGCGACCCACGACGAACAGCAGCTTCCAGGCCTTGAAGGGCTGCTTTGTAACCGGAGAAAACTGACCATTCACGTGGAGGTTCTTTGCTGACGAACACTACTGCAGCCCGAAGGGCAGCTAGTTCCGCATCAGTTGAGGAAGTTTGGTAGGTCTTTACCTTCAACCTCATTTTTTTAGCTAGCTACATTACGGTAGCATTTCGTGCCTTCAGCGTGGCGGCGACGTGGCTGGTCACCTGGTTGGTAACGTGGTGCGGAGCAGCCGCCGGCGGCGCGGCGCGCCGGCGAAACCGAGTGGAGAGGGGGAGGAGAGAGTGAATCCACGTCCAGGGACGAAGATGAAGAAGGAACGCCCACCGAAACACAGCGAAGAAAGAATGACTTTGCAATTCGACTGAGCGAGTTCCACTAGGCCAGCTGTAGCTATCGCGTCACTCCAGGTTTAACCAGAGCTTAAAACACAGCCATTTCTTTTTCTCTTGCTCTTTCTGCGTCATTTTTCTTTCTTTCCTTTTCTTTTTCTTCACTGCGAGCAGCAACAGCTCCTCTTTTCACCTGCGAACAGGTTCTCGTCTGTCCCCTATTCCGTTCTTAACTTTTCAGACTATTAAACACCCGCACGCCATCGCATCTATCTACGTTAGTTTTTGCTAACGGCGCAGAGTGCGGGCGAGACAAAGAACGATACTGATGAATGAAGCACAAGGGCTGGCTACTAACTAATGTAGGGTATCATAGACAGATGTGCAAGTTTACAGTCTTTCCGCTTTCGCTCAGGGGACACGTCAAAGTCAGCGTATTCTTTTTATGAACCACCTGGGTACGAAGCTTTGCGCCGCCTTGAACCATTGTTTTTTAAGCTACGCCTTCGGTTTGGTGTGTTTCTGTTGGTTTTCTTTTCTTAAGGGATATTTAATTTTACCCACTTTTCGCGTGTTCTATTACACAAAACAAAGGGTACTTTTCTACGCTGCAATCTGTCGTTTTTCTCTCGATCAGTACGCTTCGCTAACTAACCCAAGCTGATTGGCTAATTTCTACAGTCCTTGAATATCTTGCACAGGCGATGAAGTTTCCACGTAACGCTGTGGAAGAGCTTTGTGCGCTGCCAGGTGTGATCGCGCCGCGATGCTGGCGGGGAAGGCGCTGGTCCCTGGCAGTGATGAGACGCGCTGGCATCGTGACAGTTCAGCGCGTAATTTCTGCAGCTAATTTTTTCTGGTGTATATGAAACACAGCATGAGACTGCGACGACGGATGCTGAAGATTTCCTGTGCGCCACGCTGCCTGGTCACTGCAGGATAACAGGCGAAAATGTGTCGTCGTTGGCCTCGCCGCGTGACTATGCGAACGGCAACCAGTACTATAGTGGGTTACGCAACGGTAAGAAACTGGATTTTTCCTTCTGCCAACGGCCGGGGCAGGCAAAAAGCATCTGGCCGTAAATGGTATCATTTAGTCGTCCGGGATGTAATCTTGTCGCAGCGCGAGAGTAGGCGGAAGTCGTACCTCCAGCTCAAAATACAGGACGGTCCGCAGAAGAAGGCTGATGCCGGCTGGATGGTATGTGTTGATGGAGAGAACTGTGACATTCCTTGTGTGCTACGAGGTACATTCCTTGTGTGTGCTACGAGGTACATTCCTTGTGTGTGCTACGAGGTTCCACGTTCGACGGCGCGGCGTAGACGGAGACCCAGATGACAGGCATCATCAATTACCCAGCCATGCTCGTTGAGAGTGACAACCAGAACGAAGGGGTTTAAGTCCAACCGGACCCGCCGCCGCGGGGAAACGGGCTTATCCTCCCCAATTGGCGTGGCGGTTCCAGGGGCGGCCCTTCCGAGCACATTCCAGGACAAGGGAACTGTCAGCGGGCCAGAGCGCGCCTTACCACAGCCGACGCTATGCGCTACCTCGAAGACAACCTTCTTTCCCGCGGACTCAACACGTTAGGGGGCGAGACCACGATGCGGTGGTATGTTTGTGCGCCCAAGTGAAAGCCCTAGCCCCCCCTCCTTCCCCTCCGGCGTGGGCGTCCTCACCCTAGGGAGTGTGGAGAAGAGGATATAAAAATCGAGAACCAGTACGGAAGAGGCAACGCTCAGGACGACATCGTTCGCCAAGAGGGCCTTCAGCGCCGAAGCCCGACGGCGTGCAGCTTCTGCCAGCAACCGCTCGAGCCCAACTCCGGAGCCACTCCATCGCCCCCATGAAGTCGTCGGCACGTAAGCTCGGACGCCCCAGCCTCTGATGTATAATCTTAATCATGTGTAATTATTGAATATACCTGTTTGTTTAAACGGAGCCATACGGTGTCTCTTTGCCTCTCCGTCCCGTGTGGACCTGCGCATTATGGGGGTCATCACACTGGTGTCAGAAGTGGGGTCTCAAAAGCAAATGTCCTCTGAATGCTGCGACATTCATGACTTCAAAATTGTAATCAAAAGGGAATCACGGGACTGATTGTGGGATTTTTACCCCCATTTGAGAGGCTTGAGGCACCGGAGGGCTTGAAAAAAAAATGTCTTTATCTGAGGGAGCTCCCACTCCACAGCCGTCGCTCGGAGCAAGCATGCTGGCATTAGGAAGCGTCATTCCGACGTTTACAGGAGATAAGACAGGGGTTCCAATCTGCGATTTCTTTTCCATGCTAGAAGAGATTGGGAAAATGGGGGGATGGTCCGATGCTCAAATGCTGGGAATGGCGAGGTGTAAGATGGCAGGAGCTGCTCATGATTTTGCATGGCGAGACGAAAAAGTAAACTCCACAAAATCATTTGCGGAATTTAAGAAGCTCGCGTTTGAGCATTTCGACACTGAACCACGTCACGTGCGGGTACAGAGGTTCCGTGACGCCGGACAGATGGTAGGGGAGGACGTGCGAACATTTGCGTCGCGGCTTCAGCGCCTAGCACGCGATACGTTAAGCAGGGAGGAGGAAGGAGACCAGCTAAGGAAGAAATACGCGGAGGATCTACTTAAAGAGGAAATGACCGCTTTGTTCGTGGCTGGTCTGCAAGACCCCGTGCGCCGGTTCGTGCTCTCGCGCAAGCCGAGCAATTTCGACCAAGCCGTGGAGGCCGCATTGGATGAGGAACGAAATGAGGCGTTAACGACAGCCGCAGCGAGAGTACGCGTCATAGAGAGAGCGGTGCTCAACCCTGAGGTTGCTCTCTTGACAGAGCGGTTAGATCGCTTGGAACAGCTGCTATCTCAGCAGGTAGAACGCCAGGTTGAAGCGCGCGCTCAACAGCGCCCATTCGCTGGAAACCGGAGACCGCCACAAAGCTACAGGCGCGGTATGCGAGATTTTGAAGAAATCGTATGCTTCGCTTGCCAGGGTCGCGGACACATCGCCAGGTTCTGCCAAAACGTGCGCCGTGGGGAGCCACAAAGAGAAGCAGGCGAGACACGCCCTAAGCAAGCCTACAGCGGGGCTCCAGATACCGAGACAAAAAACTAGTTAGTCCTCCCCAGCCTGAGGAGAGTGGGGAGGGAGCAGTGGATGATGAGGTGGTGGTAGTTTGTGTGGCCGACGAGGCATGCCCTGTTGTGCGTTGCAAGTTAAATGGTTGTTGCATGGAATTGTTGATAGATACGGGGTCAAAGGTGACATTGCTTAAGGAGAGCAGTTTTAACACGCTTCGAAGGAAGGGGGACCGCGAGGTGTTGGAAGCGTCTGGTGGTATGGCAACCAAATTTGTAGGCATAACGGGGGATCCTCTTGGCATAAGTGGACTCTACCGGTTACACTTCTCTCTCGGCGGAATTGCATTGGAGCACCCCTGCTACGTATGCCCGGACACGGTGTCTCTGCCAAACGGAGTGTGAGGTATATTAGGGCAGGATTTTTTGAGAAAAGGGAAGGTAGTAGTCTCATTCTCTGAGGAAGAGGTTAATGCGGGCGGATCAAGAGTTCCGTTTTTGAACAGGAGAGGGGCTGAGATTCGCATTACCGATATTGACACCCGTCAAACAGTGGGATCATTGGAGAAGGTATATTCGCGGGTTGCCGTCAGGCTGGTCGATGAGGCGGTCGTCCTTCCTTGGTCGGAGCACATTTTGTACGCGTTTGTGCCTTCAGATGTAGAGAGCGGCGCCGTGGGAGTGCTTGAGCCGGTCGACTCTCTCAGCAATGGCCTGAAGGCAGCCGCGTGCCTCGTGACAGTTAATGACGCCCACAGAGTGCCCCTACGGGTGGTTAACTGTAGCCAGCAGCCACTGAGCCTTCCCAAGAACAAAACATTGGCTTTCTTCACCTCTGCGATAGAGAAACGTGAGCCCACCGATACGGTACTCGCAACTGTAGAGCATGCTAGTCCTCCGGCTGCTCCAAAGGTGTCATTCGATCTTTCTCACGTAAATTCCAGGGAGAGGGAGGCTCTGGCTGGTTTGCTGAACGACTACTCGGAGGTATTCGCCGCGTCCAACCTGGATTTGGGCTGCTGTGGCGTTATAAAGCACAGGATAGAAACCGGCACTTCATCGCCCGTTTACCAGCGTGCGTACAGGATTCCTTACTCCCAACGTGGGGAGATGGAGCGGCAGGTGCAGGACCTGATTGATCGCGGCATTGTCGAACACTCAAAGTCACCCTGGGGAGCACCAGCACTATTGGTGGAAAAGCCAGATGGCTCGTATCGATTGGTAGTGGACTACCGCAAACTAAATGCCGTAACTCGCATCGATCCATACCCCATCCCCAATATACAGGAGACGCTTTCTCAGCTGGGCTCTGCCAGGTACTTCACGGTAGTGGACATGGCGGCAGGATTCTGGCAGATAGCAATGGATCCGGCAGATGCCGACAAAACGGCATTCAACACGCCCTCAGGGCACTATGAATGGAAAAGAATGCCGATGGGTCTGGCCAACAGCCCTGCTGTCTGGCAGAGAACCGCTGATGTTATCCTGGCAGGTCTTCTGGGGAGGCTGTGCTTCGTGTATATGGATGACATTATCATATACAGTGACAGTTTTGAGAACCATTTGCGCGATATTGAGCAGGTTTTGGTGCGACTAAGAGGAGCGGGTCTCAAGCTGAAGCCCTCTAAGTGCCAATTCCTCAAAAACGAGGTGAAATACCTCGGGCACGTTGTTTCAGCTCACGGCGTGTGACCGGACCCTGAGAAACTAAGGTGTGTCTCGGATTTTCCATCCCCGACTAGCGTCCGCCAGGTCCGGCAGTTTCTCGGCCTGATCGGTTACTACCGAAGGCACATAGAGGAGTTCGCCAAGCTCGCTAAGCCGCTCACCGCCTTAACAGCCAAAAATGTCGCCTTTCGCTGGGACGAAAACGCGGAGAATGCTTTTGGGGCCCTGAAAAGGAAGCTAATGAGTGCACCGCTGTTGCGCCACCCGGATTTTAATTTGCCCTTCGTTATGGCCACAGATGCGTCAAAGTTCGCAGTTGGTGCCGTGCTATCTCAGGTTATCGAGGGCAAAGAACATCCCGTTGCTTTTGCTAGCCGACAGCTGGGCCCCACAGAGCAAAAGTACGGAGCTACGGAAAGGGAGTGCCTCGCCGTTGTCTGGGCAGTAAAGCACTTCAGATGCTACCTTTACGGCCGCAAATTCAAGCTAGTCACAGACTGCCATCCTCTGAAATGGGTGATGAGTGTCAGGGACCCTAGCTCGCGACTCGCTAGATGGAATCTACACCTGCAGGAATACTGCTTTGAAGTTGAGCACAAGTCAGGAAAGACACATCTGAATGCTGATGCACTCAGCCGCACAGCTGCCGTGGCAGCTATAGATGAGTTTGTCCCCGTAGTCGACCCCGCCGAATTACGCACAGAGCAGTGCAAAGATCCTGACCTGAAGCGAATAATCGAAAGCTTAGAGGGCGCACCGTCTCACCCCGAACAGCTAGGTTATTTCATTGACAAAGACGGTACCCTGTGTCGGCGCACGAGGCCAACCAGAAAAGGGAGACCAGAGAAAACCGCTTGGGAGAGAGTCGTCATACCTCGGTCGTGGACAGAAAGGGTTCTTCGCGCGTTTCACGATGCGCCATGCGCCGGTCATTTTGGCGTAGCGAAGACACGCAGGCGTGTGGAGCGTTTGTACTTTTGGAGTGGCATGCGACAGGATGTTAGAGACTACTGTGCGAAGTGTCATTCCTGTCTCGAAAGAAAAACACCCAAGGGACGAAGACCAGCTCCAATTCAGCCGTTCTCTGAGGTTTCGGCTCCCTTCGAGCGGACAGGTATGGACATAATGGGCCCATTGCCCACGACCACTTCCGGAAACAAGTACATTTTAGTATTTGTCGATCACCTTTCAAAATACGCGGAAGCGGTAGCACTCCCAGATCAGAAGGCAGACACGGTTGCAAGAGCATTTGTCGAACAGATCGTGCTCCGACATGGACCCCCGAGGCAACTCTTGACAGATCGGGGAACGAACTTCGTGTCGCAGCTAATGAGGAGAGTTTGCGAGCTGCTTAAGATCGCTAAGAAGCAGACAACACCGTACCATCCGGCTTGCAACGGCGCGGTGGAGCGACTGAACCAAACCGTGGCCGGGTTCCTGTCGCATTTTGTTTCGCGCGACCAGCGGGACTGGGACTTGTGGCTCCCGTATGCAATGTTTGCCTACAATTCCGCAGCACACGAGAGCACGGGCGAATCGCCATTCTTTCTTCTCTACGGCCGAGACCCGGACCAGCCTAGTGAAGTGCCAGAGGGCCCCCGTCGTGTCCCATACGCTTCACTGGACGACTATAAGGTGGAGCTAGAATCGCGCTTGCAAGTGGCGAGGGACATCGCAAAGGAGGCCTTAAAGAAAGCGGCGAAGCGCAGGAAGGAGGTGCACGATCGCAGTGCTAGAGACGCGCCGTTTAATGTGGGGGACAGCGTGTACATTGAAAACTGCCAAAGGCAGATTGGGCTAGCTCGTAAGTTCCAGACGAAGTGGAGAGGACCGTGCGAGGTTGTCGAGAAGCTTTCTCCGGTAAACTTCAGAGTCCGAGACGTGAACCGGCGCTTGATAAGGATACACGCAAATCGCCTCAAGTCGGCACCGGTTCAGTATTCACGAAATGAGGAAAGGGAAAGCGCGGATTTTGATGGGGACAGAAGTGAAGCGGAGCGCGCAGATAGTTCGCAAGAAACGCCCTCTCCTGCATTTGTTCGGCAGGCGCCAGAGGTGACGGCCAGAATGCCACCGGATTTACTTCGTGCATTGCTAGAAGAAGAAGCGCGCGAGGTTGCCGCGCAGATAACGCCAGGAGAGGCTCCTGCCACGAGCCCTCGCGAGTCCCAAAGCAGACAAAGGGTCACAGACTTACTTAGTATGACTCATGAAGGCCGATATCCGCTGCGAAATCGGAAAGCTAAGTCGGACTAATGGTGTAAACAGAGCGGAGTTGTGAACTGGTCAGAATTGTGTAATGCCGCAGCTCATAACATTGCTATATGCGTATGTGTTAAGTTATCGGAGTTAGTAGTTAAACCTTTCTGTCATTAAGTAACACCTTCACAGGAGAGCATGCGGAGCGCATGCAGAACCTGCCCTACTTCCTTTCGTTATCTATATTTTTGTCTGTGCCGTGATCGTGCTAGAAGTGGGAGCTCCTTTGTAACTGTGGTAAATTTATTTCGTCCAGTTTGGACTAGAAAGGAGAGGCTTGGGTGCTGAGTTTCATGTTTATCTGTAAAAGAAGATCAGTGCTGCCCCTGGAGACGCCAGGTATGACAGCGGAGGCATATGGTGCTGTGCAGTGGTGTTGAGTGCAGTGAAAAGTGTTTTGTCGGACGCACTGTGCGAGGCGATTCAGAAAGACAATGGGAGCTGCAGGGACTCAAATGTTCGGAGAACATTCTTCTGGAGGGTGAGCGAGTGTGACATTCCTTGTGTGCTACGAGGTACATTCCTTGTGTGTGCTACGAGGTACATTCCTTGTGTGTGCTACGAGGTACATTCCTTGTGTGTGCTACGAGGTTCCACGTTCGACGGCGCGGCGTAGACGGAGACCCAGATGACAGGCATCATCAATTACCCAGCCATGCTCGTTGAGAGTGACACATAACGAAGGGGTTTAAGCCCAACCGGACCCGTCGCCGCGGGGAAACGGGCTTATCCTCCCCAATTGGCGTGGCGGTTCCAGGGGCGGCCCTTCCGAGCACATTCCAGGACAAGGGAACTGTCAGCGGGCCAGAGCGCGCCTTACCACAGCCGACGCTATGCGCTACCTCGAAGACAACCTTCTTTCCCGCGGACTCAACACGTGAGGGGGGCGAGACCACGATGCGGTGGTATGTTTGTGCGCCCAAGTGAAAGCCCTAGCCCCCCCTCCTTCCCCTCCGGCGTGGGCGTCCTCACCCTAGGGAGTGTGGAAAAGAGGATATAAAAATCGAGCAGTACGGAAGAGGCACGCTCAGGACGACATCGTTCGCCAAGAGGGCCTTCAGCGCCGAAGCCCGACGGCGTGCAGCTTCTGCCAGCAACCGCTCGAGCCCAACTCCGGAGCCACTCCATCGCCCCCATGAAGTCGTCGGCACGTAAGCTCGGACGCCCCAGCCTCTGATGTATAATCTTAATCATGTGTAATTATTGAATATACCTGTTTGTTTAAACGGAGCCATACGGTGTCTCTTTGCCTCTCCGTCCCGTGTGGACCTGCGCATTATGGGGGTCATCACAGAACGTAACAGCGCTGAAGACTGGACAAAGGAAAACGAGAATACTGCAAGTGTGTGTCTAGTTCCGTCTGTCCAATTTTAAGCCCTGTTAAATCATCTATGTAAACAGAAAGGACGGGCGCTGCTCTAGTTGCTTCGGATGTTTCCGGCGCGTTTGTGCAAGTGGGAATTGGTATTTCGGCGATCGATGGGCCAGCGACGCGAATATTGCCCGGAGCTGACGCCTCTTCCCGGCACAGCGGGGAAACTGTCAATCCCGTGCTCGAGCGTGTACGACAGAGATTATAAACGACGGCTAATGAGTAGCAGTGTAGCAGAAGCTGCGCGCTTCGTTACGTGCTCGCTTATTTCATTTTTAGGACTACTCGGGAGCTGCAGGCGCTCGAGCTTTGCTTTATATTGGTACGAAGGTGTGCAGGTGAGTACAAGCAGACATATAGGCTCGGCGCGCACTACCCAAGAGGATGCATGGTGCACCTCGGCACTGCCGAAAAGGATAACACAGCTCTATTGTGTAAACAGCGGCGCCACCATGAGGTTTTCTTGTCAATGATAACAGTGTGCTTTGACAGCAGTAGATAACGGCGCTGTTTGGCAGCAGCGCGCAAACGGAAAGCAAGTCGCTTATTCTCTCTGCTTTTCGCAGTGTTAAACGTGAACACCTCGCTAAGTTAGTCTACGTTGCACAACCACTTCAACTTGGCTGCAGCAATTTTGCTGCGTTACCTGGCCAGAACAGTGCCTTCTACAAACAAAAGGCCTCTGCGGTCCTCCTGTGACATCACGCACGCGACGGCAGCCAAGAACCTGGCTGCCGTCGCTTTTAAAGCTTTCTGTTCCTACTTCACGCAGTGTCAAGGTAAAACGAGTAACGTGCATGACGTCACAGGGGGAGTCATGCATGTTTGGAGGCATCACGTCTGGAAGGCACTGGCCAAAATATGCGTCTAATCTGTGCCCGACAACATTCTCGAGCGTCCTTTAAAGTCGACATCCCTGGCTGCGCAGCAATTTGGCATAAGTAAGCAAACAGAAAGCAGGTCGCTTATTCTCTCAGCATTTTTCAGGTGAGCGATTGAACCCCCTTTTTATTTAGTATTGGCTTTTGCTCGCTGCTGCAAAAGTCCAATCTTTATGTCGTTGCTTTATTGCCACTCTTGTGCCATGCTGAAAAAAAAAGCAAACTATAAAGTCCTTGGAAGATTTCAAAGATGAGATGAGGGCTCAGCTACGTTCATTCAAGGATAGCCTAAAGTTTTACAGTGACTCTTGTGGTGAGACAAAAGTCAGCAGCTCTGAAATCAAGGCGCTGAAAAGGAGCATAGTGACCATCCATATTAGTGACCTTGTAGCTTTCAGTGAAAATGTCCGAGGTGAAAACAACCGCTTGGCTGAAAAGGTAGAACTTAAGCATTACATGCGCTTTTAAAACCAAAAAATCAAAGGCGTAGAGAGATGATCAACTAAGCAGTAAACCAGGAAATTCGAAAAGGCCTTCGACAGACAAGATTTTGTCACCAACATTGACACGTGTCATAGAACTGTCACCAGTAAGAAGGATGCAGCCAACAATCTACTTTAATTAGTACGCCGATATAAGTGCTATGTATTCCTTTTAAGAACACAAAATACAAGCTATCAAAAAAGGCTCTTTGTTTCTGAGACAGCCGGCATATCAATGTGAAAGAGCATGGTTTCTGACACAGCGGGCATATCTATGTCAACGAGCACTTTACTTACGGCAAGAAATAACTGCTGGGAGCGACCTTTGCTCGTAAAAAGGTTGGATGAAAACTATGTGCATGATTTTGTTGCTGAAGCCACTGATCTATAAAACTGAGGAGAGTTATTATATATAGCATTTATTATTTCTCAGCTGTCCCTTTGTGGTGCTGATATATTCGCGAAACTGACCTTGTGAACAGTCTATATATTCATACGACAAGTGTAGTATAACTATACGCAATTCAGTGATCTGAAAGAAAAAGAAATAGCCGCGGTCAGTTCTCAGTACAGTCAGCGCACTGGGGAGCACATCATCCCGTGACAGCATGTCACTGACCCGTGCATCTCGTTTCGTCCTTGTCACCACTCAGCGCATTCAAGCAGCAGAGCGTCTGCGTCCCGCATAAAACGTACGGAAAGTCGCCAGATCGTTTTCTACCCCGAGGAAAACAAAACAAGTGCTGTCTCTTCCATTTTCAGTCACGCTATTGCAGCCGCCACGCCAGCGTACAGAAACCGCGCTACAGGCACATAGCGCGCAATACGCGACCGACGAGTGGGGTCTAGAAGAGTGTGTTGAGGGGCTATAGTTGGTACGACATTATAAGAACACGAACTGCGCAGAAAAGAGCGGGACTGGGCTCGTCCCGTGTGCTTCTGTTTTGTCCCGTATTTTTTGCGCAGTTCTTGTTAAAAAGGAAGCAGACTAGAAATTCGTATGGACGAACGACGGCAAAAGTTTTGCAAGCGGGGAGGAATTATGTGACACAATAAAATTATCGGCGTCCATTGATCTGTGTAAAATCACCTAAGAGGCATTCACATCTTCGTCCGCTCGTGAATAGCCTGTCACTGACACGGATAACCCGCTCCACTGTATTAATTGTGGTACTCCCTGCTTCAGTTACAAGTTTTTCACTTCCACAGGAAGGTTTTCTTTGGCACATATTAATGGCAGTAGCATAAGGAATAAACGCGACTGTCTTGATACGCTTTTTCGCCTCCAAACCTGTAGTTTGATGTGCTCTTGTTTATGGAAACGTGGTTGAATTCGCATGATGATCATCTCCCTTTAAAAAATTACGTCTTTCGGGTCAGCAGCCGAGCACAACCAGTGAGCCACCGCGGCGGCCTAATTATAATCAATGAAATGTAAGCCTAACCATATCTAAATATTAACTTCAACCGTCATTTTTGATGTCTAGCGTGTTCTACTCATCTGGAGGATTCCAAATATCTAATTTGTTTTGTGATGGCCTCCTTAATTACTGAGTTGAAAGCGATTAGATATATTCACGTGAAAAGCTAAATATGAGTTCAAAAAACCAGTGACATCACCAATGAATCGCCAATTAAATATACAAATGACGTCACCAATAAATCACCAATTGTGTTGCTATATCAATTTATTATGGGGGCCGCCATCTTGAATTCCTCGGACTTAGAACATTTCACGCCGAAGGGAGGTTGTAGCAGACCCCAAGAAATCGAGAAACATGATGAGAGTTATGGAAAACATTCAATCCTGAGCATGCGCTCTTGGTCTGTTCTTAGCCATCCAGAAACCCATCGGTGTTGTGCAGCATGACAGCTTTTTGTGCAAACTGAACTGTTATGGAATACGAGTAATTGGTCGGAACCTGTTCAAAAATTGTTTAATTAACAGGATACTTTATGGTAAAGGAAAGAATTTTTTCTTGAACAGGGTGTGTGCAATCCAAGGAGGGCCCCATTGATTTTTTTTAGGGCGTCTTGTTTTTCTTATCTATAAACAATATTGGAGACATGCCTGATTCACCAGATTTGATCATGGACGCTGAAAATTGGAATGTTTTCTTCCCAGCCCGAAATATGGCGGTTCAATATTTATCGTAAATGTTACTGTAGAAATATATACGAAAGAAAGCAGTCGAAATAATTTAGGCTAAATTTGTCGTAAGCCAAGTATATTATTTCCTGATCATTTAATCCTCCAGTTCTGCACACGCTTGTGTCAAGCGCGAGCAGAACTGATTGCCTTTAGCAGATGAGCGACCCCTTACCCGTATTGTAAACGTGTCTATGTACTACGCCCTTTCTTTTCTAATTATCTTATTGTTCTCTGGTCTGGAGCACCACAGCTGTCATGCCCAAAGCACCACCCCAAATTTTGAGTATGCCTACCCCGGAAAATAGATTACGTGAGTTAACGAGAATTAGTGGGCGGATCAAGATAGATTTGTCGGTAGGATTAGTATAATCTCATATGTTATACTGTACTAACCTCGCCATACCGAAACAGAAGAGCTTGAATCAGAAGAGCTCAGTTAATTGGCTGACTAACGACGACCTGCCACTTCTGTACGCCTGGTCGCACAACCTACGTGAGAAAACAGATTTCTTGTGATACTCATCATTTGTCTTCAAGATTGTGAATGAGTAACTTCGAAAACGCGACATCCGGCACCATTTACACCGGAGAGAAATTAAGTGCCCTGCACTGTAAAGCCAAAGCGAATGATATAACTAAAATAACTCAAATCAAAACGGATAAGGTTAAAAAAAAGAGTACACAAATGAGAAACCCAAACTTTAATTTGTCAGCTTCTTCCTCTTCAGCATGACAGGATTACTCGCTGCTTCCACAACAAAGCGAAGCGCAAAAGTATGTGTGTGTTCTTAGGCTTGCCTCGAATTGTCCATATCCAAATGGGAACAACGTTTTCTCCTTCCCCTCCTTTTTCTGCTTCTTAATAATTAAAGTAATAATACAACTAGTAGCCTTAGTAAAACCGATTAGGTGGTCTGTACCCAATTATTATCTCAGTGTTAATAATATTATTGCTCCAGCCCTATATTGCGCAGGTAACAACCTATTGCTTTAAGCTCATCACTAAGAACACCGAGGAAATTTTAGTCGGCATCCCAATAAATCGTTAAATGGCTGATTGCTTGATTTAGCTGCGGCACCTTCATTTAATTCAACACATTTACACCCCTTGCTCTGGTTTTTGTCACCATGTAATCGCGGCTTGTCCCATGTACGCGCACCAAACGTCTGCTTTAATTGTCCGCTACCTTTGCGCGTTTCAACGTGTCACTGTCGGAGGACCTCACAATGCCGGATGCTTGGAGATTCCTGCGGGCAGTTCAGCCTTTCCTTTCCCTTCGTCCGAGTCACTCGTGGTGTGTTTGCACGCATTCGCACTCCTGTGCACCCCCCCATCCCCATAGCATAGGCAGAGTAGCGGGCCAGACAATCAGCCGTGGCCTAGCCCTCTCCCTTGTGCTTTGCAAATAAACTTTCTCTACCTCTCTTGACGCGTCATCGCTGCCACGATGACTGAGTCAAGACATGAGTGATGCTCGGTTCATCACATCCGTTAGGAACTGTCAGTCAGTGATAAATAAAATTTTCAGCTGTCTTATATTTCGCAGTAGGTCCAGGTTACAGCATTACGCAGTCGTGCAGTGGGGTAGTAAAGAAAAAGGGCCGCAACACGCTTAACCCTGGAGGCCGATGTTTCGGCCGGGCCGAAATTCCAGGAAGGGCGGGTGTTTATCGAGGACCATAACATTGCTGGGAGGAGCTTCCCTCGAAGATGGTATTTTAAGCCCCGCTTCAAGGCGAAAACAACTGGCTGTCGAAGGGTTGAGCGGAGTACAGAGCGTTCGACGGCACCGGCGCTGCCAGCTCCGAGAGACACGTCGATGGCTACGAGGCTTCACTATACACAGTATGCGGTGAGTGTGTTTGCCTCAGTGATTGCGCGCGAAACGCAAGAAACTTTTTATTTTTCTCAACGAGCGTGGATTTATGCGCTTATTCACTGAGGATGGTGTCATACGATTTTTCTTCGGGAAGCGCTTGCGCTGATCAGCTGTTAGAATGTTTTTTTCCGCTGACACAGGCCCGTGACCACAGTTTGCGCTAAGCGTTCAGCACATATAGAAGTCATCTGCTTTTTAGTTCAGCTTTTTATGTTTTGTGCGTTCGCCGTTACGCTGTGCATTTTTGCAGAGAACTATGATGACGTCAGTGTTATTGAATCCTGCGGAAGTTTAGCACGGGATTCCGTTTCTGGTTCCTTTTTTTCTGCTGTACCATCGTAAAAATTATTCAATGAGTCAACGAAAAACTGTGTCACCTAAGCTGGAAAAAGTGGTCTTTTTTTCATTGTACATGTTATATGATTTACCTTGAAAAGGGTTTGAAATGCAGCGAAAATTGTCATATGTAATATAAGCAGTGTAAACGTGTCTGAGCTCCGTACTTTGTAGCAAAAAAAGGAAAAGAATTCAAAGAAATATTTCCTATTCTTTTTCTGCTGCTTAATCTCGTGTCAAAGGAACAAAGATATTGCCATTACAAGACTATTGTCTCCCACAACAAGTGGAGTAAAATTATTAAAAAAGGACGACGTTATTAGTAATTACTCCCCTATTTTATCACAAGGATTTGCACAAAGAATTGGTGCCATATTTTAATTCTCCTCTAAGTATGCCAAAGATGACAACCTTTCAGAGCTTAAAACAACCTTAGTTGAGCAAAACTTAATGCACCTCGTGATTGTACTGACTCGTAAGCGGATAACGTGAACTCCTAAGATAACCAGAATTTTTTTTAACAAGTCATGTTTTGAAATTAAACATCAGATATGTTTAGGAAGGGGTCATTTTTTGTACTTAGAAGCGAGAAAAGTGTGGCGATGCTATTTTAAAAGAATTTATATGCGGTAGCTTTAGCCACATTTTCCATATTCTGACGAAATAAATGTTTTGCAAATCAATTAGCCACTTGATGTTACTATACATCAAGAGAAATCAACGGCCGCCTTGTTCCAGTCTAAGAGGAACTATCATAGCACCTATGGGAATATATACGAATAAAGTTGACTGCTAATAAATGAGCCCCACACGGATAGAGCAAGAACGCCGCTGGGAGAGCAAGAAACAGGTTTAAGGTCACTCCTAATTTAACTATTCCATTGAAGTAACGAGAGGAGATATATAGCCCAAAAATTATGCACCAATGATAATAATTGTTCAGGTATTTGAAACAACTTGAATATTGCGGAAATATGCAGTTACAATGAAGCCAAACATAGCTTTCTTCTGGGTTAATGCCAAATGCAGATATCGAGGGGCTGTACCGCCTTCGAAAAAGTAACCAGGCAATAGGGTTTGTCTCTTAGCTGTGTTGTGGACCACTTATGGCACCCCTTATGCATGCTCTATTCATTTGTGAGGTAAGACCTTTTGGCCTTTAGCGCTGCCGTAATGGCGGCTCCGCCAAACGCTGAGAGGAAAACCTCGTTGCTTGATTACGTTTCTCAGAGGCGGCATGTTTGATTAATTCGTGCACTTGCATCGGCTACTGCACATCTTAGGCAACGTTCAAGGGCGGCATCTATTGGCTCGTCAACAAAAGACTGAAAAGTTCTCGGTTGGTTCATGGTGCGTGGAGGTTCCGTAGTAACTGCGGTTGAAGCGAGCGTTGACACTGCGTCCATAGGCGTTCGTGTACGAGCTCTGACATCGACAGACAGCGCTGAGTGATAGTGATTATTGTCCTGCGTCTGCATGAACTTAAAGATGGTTCGAAGCGGTCAGTCTGCGCAACGGACAAGCGACCTTGCAGTTTTTGGCTCCAATATACAAAAGCAGGCAAACCTGCTGAAGCTGAGCGCTTGGTAACTCGTTCTGTCACCGCGCCCTCGGAAGAGCTGATACGTTAGGAAAATATGGCTTTGCTGAAATGAGCGTTCGAATGCTGCACAAATCTCCGCAGCAAGTGCATGTGTTCACACTTCATAAGCCTTCCTGAAATAGAATTTTCTTTTATTGTGTGCAACTCGCAACACTGAGTTCTTTGTTGCAGGTAAATGTAGCGTCGTTAATATCTCAAGCAGCATGGTTTCTTATGGCAGCTTGCGAACGCAGTAATTGAAATTATTTAGAAGAGAGAGCTTGTTGGCACGTTCTCTGCTATTTTCATGCACACAGATTTTGCCACCAGCAATAACGGCAGTTGTTTTGTGTGAATTTTTAGCGTGATATGCATCTTTCTAACAGAAAAGGATTCCATGACTCGTCAGGTGTTCATCCAAACCCTGCTTTCTCAGAGAAAACCTTCGAAAATGGGAAAATTGTAAGACACTATCGTCGAAATACTGAAGATAATTGTCCATTATTCTGATAAGTAGCAAAATATTTCTTTTAAAGTGTTTTTATCGATCGCATCGCACAGTTAAGACTGCCACAAAAATCCATTGGGGAACGCTTTTGACGATAACAAAAACGTGAAAAGAAAAAATAATACAAGACTGCGGTCGGGTGATGTGCAGAGATATTGATTGCTTTAGTGAGATCTTGCATGATATGCAAAAATTGCGTTCATAAACGGCTTCCCGCCCAAAAATGCTTTCGTCCAGAATTTCTTGGTATGTCATGATTCCTGGCGTTTCAGTATTATTTTTTAGCAACCGTTTCGGCACTATATGTACGAAATTTCACATGTGAAATAATAATTATGTGCTGCTTTCTGTTGTAAATCTAACGAAATGGGCTTATTGAGGCCTGGATACACTATTTAGCGTGGCACCTCGGATCCATCTTCAAAATGCGGTATCTACGCATGCATTTTGTTTAAAAAATTAGCCGGTGTTAGCCGCACTTGTGCTTCGTTCTTTGGCCTTTTCTACGCCCTGTTTTCGGTTACAGTAATCTCTCTTTCATTAGAAGGCAGTACTTCAACAAAATCTATCTGTAATCAGTGTCCCTTTAAACGACTGACTAAGGACTCAACCGGGCACGTTCCTGGCATCGAGTCCGATAAGACTGAGCTTTCACGTTGTTCAACACTTGGCAAACCAGACACCACATTTCAAGCACAGATCAACTGCAAACAATTTTTAAGGTCTACACGGAAGTCACCAATGTAATTCCTGTCTTCACTTGCCTCTCTGAATTGAATATTCAGGGCGAAAGATTCTCTAGTGTCGAACTGTGTGAAAGATTCAATAAGCAGTTTTGTCGAATGGGATAAAGGAAATGCGAAATAACTCGTTTTGATTAAATCTGTTACATTAAAACGCGTATACAAGGTACGATGTTCCTAAATCCTACTGATGAATGCGAGACCAAACATATTTTTGATTCTTTAAAGGCCAATAGCGCTCAACGTCCTGAAAATATTAAGCCACAACCAATTAACTTAGTAGCCTCCATTCTTGGCGCCCCGCTTGCACACGTGCACGATTGCATCCTACGCAGCGGACTCTTTCCAGATGAGCTTAATATTGCCTGGCTAACAGTAATACATAAAGCCAGCTCAAAAGATGATCTTACTAACTATGGTCCCATATCAGTGTTAAGTATCTTTGCAAAATATTAGAATGTCTTATACACAACAGACTTAATGAATATGTAAATGATTTTCAGTTAATCTCCCAAACTCAGTTTAGCTTTTGCGAGAAGAAATCGTCTGAAATAGCACTGATTGAAATTCAAGAAAGACAATTGAGCATATAGAAAGGAAGCTTTATGCAATCGGTATTTTCCTCGATATGATAAAGGCATTCGATACTGTTAATCATGGTAAACTTCTGAGAAAGTTGAACGTGTATGGGAATCGGGGACATGCCTTTAATCTAATTCAAAGTTTTTTAAGGGATTGAAAGCTCCTCTTTAAACAGGTTTATTATGTGTCTTATCTGAAGCCGATCAACCAGAAAGTACCATAAGGATCAATTCAAGTTCCCCTTCTATTTTTTATATATAAATTATATTGAAAATATGCCTTTCACCCTAGACATTTTCTTGTATGTTGACGACAGTATTGCTTTCTTCTCTGAATAAAAAATAAAAAGACTAAAGGTCGCAGCAAATACTTGCCTGAATCAATTACCAAATTGGCTATTAGTAATGACTTGCAGCTAAACATACCGAAAACAGAATATATCGTCGTAAGAACAAGAAACACACCCATTGACGCGGAGACTAATCACAACTTCAGCAATGAAACTATTATGCAAATAAAAACTATAGAATTCCTTGCGTGTAATCTGAAGAGCATTTGCGCTTGAATGAACACAGAAATCATTTCAAACTAAGGTTGTCAAACCAATTGGCGCATTGTAGAAAGTGAAAAATTTAACGCTCAACAGGTATAGATTAAATACTTATTATACGCAGTTACACACACTCATTTAATTTACTGTTTTTAATACGACGCGCTGCAACCTTAAAAAATTAAGCATCATGCAAGAAAAAGCCATTGAAGCTTTAAAAAGCCCAAATTACAACGGGAGCGCGGGGTAGTTCTTTGCAAAACGTGAACTGTTCTATCTCGATCAGCTCTGTTTATACAAGCTTGCAATTTCCATATACCAGATGTTTCAGGGAAGACAAAGTAATTCTCAAAAATAGGCTTTTTTAGGTAAAATATGGCTTTTTCATGATAGTGTTGCCAGCTTTGGCGGACCCCAGAAATGCAGTGAATCATTTTAAGTACTAAGCTGGTTAACAAATTTGCAATTATTAACTTTTTAGCTATCACAGTCAGCCACCAAGTTGTAATTAGAGATTTCTAGCCGGCCGTCAGTAATAGCCATATCAGTTTTATAATTCAGAAAACGCGGTTAGCCTTGGCGCTGCGGCTAAACAAAATTTAACTTTTTTGACTAGTCACGTGCACTGGACAGGTTGCTTTGCCTGCATGCCTTTCGAAAGCGCATGTATTTTGGCACGATGTAGCCGTATGATTTTTTTTTTTATGAGGGTTTAACGTCCCAAAGCGCCTCAGGCTATGAGGGACGCCGTAGTGAAGGGCTGCGTAAATTTCGACCGCCTGGGGTTCTTTAACGTGCACTGACATCGCACGGGCCTCTAGAATTTCGCCTCCATCGAAATTCGGCCGCCGCGGCCGTGATCGAACCCGCGTCTTTCGGGCCAGCAGCCGAGCGTCATAACCACTCAGCCACCGCAGCGGCTGTAGCCATATTTTGTCGAGCCACCGCGCCGAGTATATTCCCGTTTTCGAAATTCTAGAAACTGATATGGCTATTACTAACGATCGGCTACAAATCTCGAATTGCAATTAGTTGCTGAGCTGTGATCGTTAAAAAGTTAATAATCAGAAATTAATCAGTCAGCTTCCTACCTACTACAATTCACCGGCTTTCCGGTGTCCACCAATACTAGTAATACTATGCAACAAAAGCCACATTTTTGCCCTAAAAAAACTATTTTTCAAAATTGCTCAAGGCTTCCGTGAAACACCTGGTATGCACCCAAGGATACAAATACCTCGTGTTTTGGTAACGTGTATGGCGGGATGATTGACAGATTTTTCTTGAGAGAAATTAATTACAGATCACCACGTATTGGGACTAACTACGGACTGCATGTATAAAACATGTTATTACAAACGCTGTGAATGAGGACGCAGTTTTATCTGTAAATATAAACTCTGCTTGTATTAATACGTTGAAAAGAGTGTTGTGTGAACGTTTATTTATGTATATGTATTTTGGTCTATATATCTGATTCTTTGTTTTGGTTTTCATTGTTCTGGTTTGTACTGGTTTATTTACGTAGTGACTGTTTATCACTTCAATGACCTTTATTTGATTATCAACGTTTTGTTCTGTTTTTAAAGGGCAACTGCAGCACTTTTTGAGAATACCGCGCTATTCAAGGATTCAAATCTTTGTAGGGTGCAAGTAAAGCATGCCAAATGTTTTTGGAACAGCGTTTAAAATAACGACGTAATCAGCGAAAAAATTTTAGGCTTCTCCTCGCGGCAAAAAAGTAGTTTTGGGGGAAAGGAAATGACGCAGTATCTGTCTCATATATCGTTGGACACCTGAACCGCGCCGTAAGAGAAGGGACAAGGGAGGGAGTGAAAGAAGAAGGAGGTGCCGTAGTGGAGGGCTCCGGAATAATTTCTACCACCTGGGGATCTTTAACATGCCCTGACATCGCACAGCACACGGGCGCCTTAGCGTTTTTCCTTCACAGAAGGTAGGTGGTGGTAGTGGTTTTATTAAAAATAATAGTAAAAAGGAAGGAAAAGATTTTTGCTAGCCCCGGCATCTGCCATCGATACTGAAGCACCTGAGCTGGGGCAGCGGAAATAAAGGACAGCAGGCAGAATGGAGAAATGAAATGAAAGAGGTGAGTGGACAGGAATAGAGGACAGGGGGAGAAGTAATATGTACAAACTATTTACACAAGTAATGTGTCCAGGTTGTGCGCGTGATTAGTTCATTTAAGAAGGTAAGATTTCAAATTTTTGCTGCAACCAGCCACACCCTGCCATGTCTATTTGAATGCTGCCTAACAACGCTAGAAGGCCTTTGCTTCGAAGGCGATGTTTATTTTTATTTTTTTTTTGCCTTGAAAGCAAGCGTTTATACGCTTGAAATGCACTGGTACCTTCGATGACGTCATGATGCCCCCCCCCCCCTCATTGGAGCTGTGCATGCGGAGGAGCTTAATGGCTGTGTCGATATCAATCGGCGAATATGTCAGCTGTTCAAATGCTAACCCGAAAGTACTTCGCATGCTTGACCTGCAAGTTGCACACATTCGATCCCTCTAAGCTCGTCGATTCCTTAAATAAATGCTGTGTCTGTTTGAATACTGAAAGTGTTTTGATGGTGGTGCAGTCTTTTGGTCTTGTAATAAGTGGTTTTGTTTGAACGAATTTTATTTGCTTTCAGTTATTGCGAAATTCGCTGAACTTTCCGTGGCGACAGTCGATCTTTTGTTCGCGAGCAATCCCGCACCAGTGGAGTCACTTATCCTCAGAGGGACGCCAGACTGGGGCTCGATGGCGCCAACAAAGAAACCCATCCCGTCCCCGTCTCCCTTCTCGCAGCGATAGCCTATGTGTTCTTAGTGCCGTCAGGGGCATAACCCGTCTTGAACAAGCTTAGGCAGGTACAACGGTCGACATGTATGTGCAGCAAGTCAGCCTGCCGCCATTTTGGACCAATAGCCTCAGGGCCTGACTCCAGCAGGTTGAGGCGCATTTCCAGCGGCGACGTATCACGAGCCAAGGAAGCAAAATCCTCCACCTGGTGTCCTCCCTGCTTCCTGACGTCGCTAAGGAGTCAGTGGACGTCATCAGCTCGCCGGGCACGGCTCGCCCCTTCGACACGTTGAAGGCGCCTCTCATTGACCGCAAGTCCGCGTCCGAGTGCACCTAACTCCAGCAGCTCCTCAGCGCTACAGTGCTTGGTGACAGCCCCCTTCACAGATCCTCCTTGGAGACTCCGCTGCTCACCACGACACCCTTCTGCGTGAGTTGTTTCTTCAGCGTCTTCCCCAACACATGGTCCTCGCGGCTGTGAGTTATGTCTCATTGGACAAGCTCGCCGAATTCGCTGACCGTGTTGCGGACGACTCACGGCACCTCAACATCAGCTCTGTGACCACTCCGCCTCCAACTACTCCCGCAGACTCCCTGCTTACGAGCATAGAAAGCCGACTGGATGCTCTTGCCAGGCGGCTCGATGTCCTCGCGCCTTTGCCGCGCCGTTCTCCGTCGAGGTTAAGACTACGCCGCCGCTCACCGGCACCCCTCCCCCCTCCCTTCATGTTTCCAGGAGCTCCACCATCCGACGCGCGGTCAGCCACCTCGCACGCGGCTGTCTGCTAGTACCACCGTACTTTCGGCAGCTCTGCTCGCAAGTGCACATACCTGTGCTCCTGGTCGGGAAACACTGCGACCGGCCACTGACGGCGGCAAGTGGTGCTGGTGGACGGACATGCCGCCTCTTTTACCTCTCGGACAACATTACGGGCACTCGTTTCCTGGTCAACACGGGAGCACAACTCAGCTTCATAGCGCCCTCTTGGCCAGATCGCCGTCGCAACGAACAGACCTCCCCGCTCCAAACGATCAACAACTCCCTCATTCCCACGTACGGTCAGCGGTCTCTGACGCTTAACCTCGGATTGCGCCGCACGTTTCGCTGGATCTTCATTATCGCTGACGTCTCGCAAGCTGTTCTCGGGGCGGACTTCCTCAATTTCTTCAACCTCGCCGTCGACATGCAAGCTCATCGCATCATGGATCTCAGCACGCACCTCTTCGTCAACTTCGTACTATCAACCGCTCTGGCCGACGGGGCTTCCCGCTCTCGTCCCTCTTTCACCGTATGCGAACGTTCTGGCTGATTTTCCTAACCTCACAAAGCCGCACACCAGAGAATCACCAGTGCAGCACTCAATCACTCACCGCATCATGACTTCGGGACTTCCGGTGTTTTCTCGCCCTCGCCGCTTGTCGGGAGAACGCCTCGCCATCGCTCGCCGTTAGTTCCAGCATATTCTTGAACTCGGCATAGTACACCCTTCCTCCAGCAACTGGACATTGCCACTTCACATGGTGCCAAAGAAAAATCCGGACGACTGGAGACCATGTGGATATTACCGTGCACTCAATGGTCACACTTTACCAGATCGCTATCCACTTCCTCACCTACAGGACTTCACATCAAATCTGGCTGGATGCACGATCTTCTCTAAAATTGACATGGTGAAGGCTTATCATCAAATTCCTGTGGAGCCAGCAGATATTCCGAAGACGGCCATTACCCCACCATTCGGCCCCTTTGAGTATGTGCGGATGCCTTTGTCTTGCGCAACGCCGCACAGACTATTCAGCGAACTATCAACGAGATTACGCGAGGCGCCGACTTCGTGTTCGTTGACATCGATGTTATCGTCGTAGCACGTTCATCCGGTTCGGAGCATGAAGCTCATCTGTGCACCCTCTTCCACCTGCTTGATGAATATAGGCTGGTCATCAACCAGAACAAGTGCCTTTTTGGCGTAGCTACAATAGAGCTCCTCGGCCACATATTCACTACACAAGGTATTCGGCCTTTCGACCGCAATGTCAAAGCCATTAAAGATTTTCCCGCCCCCACGTTCCTTAACAAAGCACAGAGAATGCTTGGGCCACCTGAACTTTCATCGCCGCTTTCTCCCGAAGTGCGCCTCTTTCCTGAAGCTTCTGTTCGATTTTTTGGTTACCAAAAAAAAGATGCTGCTGCGCCACTTGAATGGACTGAGGAAGCCGCCGCTGCTTTTTCTGCTGCCAAGGAGGCGCTCGCAGACGCCACTTAGCTCATACATCCAGTTCTTGGTGCTCCACTGCGCCTCGTCATCGACGCCTTGAGCATTGCTGTCGGCGCAGTTCTCGGGCAGCACGTCTCTAGTTGGCAGCCCCTCGGTTTTTGCTCCCAAAAGCTGAAGCCACCTGAGACTAAATATAGCACCTTCGATATCGGTCGAGAACTGCTCGCTGTGTACCTCGCCATCAAGCACTTTCGCCACTTCCTGGAGGGCCGGGACTTTCACGTCATCACAGACCATAAGCCCTTGACGTTTGCTTTCCGAAAGAACTACAGCACTTACACTGCACGTGAGAGCCGCCAACTGTGTTTCATCTCTGAGTTCACAATGGATCTCCGTCACGTCCACCGCCCGGAGAATGCTGCTGCTGGTACGCTTTCTCGAATTTCATTTCATTATTTTTTTCCCCTTAAAGGCCCGAAGGCATTACATAAGGGGGATCAAAATCAAGGTCAAAAGAGAAAGAATAAATTGACAAAAGAGAACGATAACAAAACAAAAAAAGAGTATGTAACAGTTAAATGATCTTGTCACGCGTATAAAATGCAAAGTAAAATTCACGGGTTTGAAACACGATATATATATATATATATATATATAGTCAAAAAGGCATCACACAGAAAAAAATTAAAAATAAGTAAAAATAATCAGCTATTCAAAGTGCCGAATTGAATATTGCAGGAACCTTTCGCCCTCATGAAAAAGGTCGTTTAGTTTATCCTGGAATGATTTGCGGTTAGTGCATGATGCGATGGTATTTGGCAGGCCATTCCATAGTGCTATCGCGTCCGAAAAAAAATGGTGACTTTAGAGCTAAGGTGCGACAGTTGATTTGTGCGATGCTATGGTCATGGCTTAGGCGGCTAGACGTCCTGTGCGGGGGTTGCAGCTTTTCGTGTCTCGTGCGTGGGTGATAGTAGAAATGATGAAGAAGACAGAGGCAAGATATAATGCGGAGTGACTCGAGTGAAGGGATGGCCATGGAGTCTTTCAGCGCGGTGATACTGGATTTCCTTGAATAGCAAGATGATATAAATCGGACGGTGCGATTCTGTATGGCTTCAAGGTCAGCGGCGAGGTACGCTTGTGATGGGTGCCAAATGGATGAGGCATATTCTAGTTTTGGGCGAATGAATGTTATATATGATAGTTTTTTTATGTCGGGGGATGCAGCATTCAAGTTACGGCGCAGGTATCCGAGCGTGCGAGAGGCTGCAGCGCAGATGTTTTGAACGTGAGTTACCCATGATAGCGATGGCGTTAGATGGAGGCCAAGGTATCGGTAGGATAATGCGGGATCAATGGAAAATGAGCCAATACTGTATTGATGCAGATTCATGGTGCGTTTTCTGGTGAACGACATGGATTTGCATTTGTTATTGTTTAAGGAGAGGAGGGATTTTTCGCACCAAGAGGAGAGTGTGTCAAGATCGGACTGAAGCAAAGATGAATCGTTGGTTTCCCTAATCACTCTGTATATGACGCAATAATCGGCAAAAAAGCCGTAATTCCGATTTCATATTACAAGGGAGGTCATTAATGTAAATTATGAATAGTAGTGGTGACAGGCCGGCGCCCTGAGGGACTCCCGATGTTACATTGGAAAGAGGAGAGTGGCTATCATTTGTAGAAGTGAACTGCTCGCGCCCTGAAAGAAAATTTTCGATCCAACGGATTAGGTTGACGGGAATTCCTAGTGATGAAAGTTTTTGAAGTAAATGATTGTGCGGGACCCGATCAAATGCTTAGGAGTAATCGAGAAATATAGCATCTATTTGGAGGTTGGCGTCCATGGATTCGCGCAAATCGTGTATGAACTCGGCAAGCTGGGTTTCACATGAAAGGTGTTTCCTAAAACCATGCTGGTGCGAATAAAAAAAGTCATTAGATTCAAGATGTGTCATTAGCTTTGAGGATATAATGTGCTCGAGTAATTTTGATGGCACACTGGTTAGAGAAATAAGACGGTAGTTGGAGGCTAATTTGCGGTCACCGGATTTGAAGACTGGGATGATTTGGGCAATTTTCCAATCATCCGGAACTTCCTCGGATTGTAAAGACTGAGTAAAGATTCATTGTAGTATCTGAGCCGAAGTTGTTGATGTGTTTTTTAGTAGTTTACTATCGATATGATCACAGCCTGCTGACGAAGACAGTTTTAGAGAAGGAATAAGTTTGCTGATACCGTTGGCATCAACCTGGATCATAGGCATCGCCACTGATGAGGATTCTGGTGAAGTTATGGCGGTAGAGTTGCTTGCAGGAGAAAACACCGAGTCGAAATAGCTGTTCAAAACACTGGCCCACTGATCTGCTTCGACTGGTTCTCCATCAGTTCCCATAAGCGCTGTTTGGTTCGGGCGAGACCTAGGGGATAGATTGCGCCAGAATTTGTTGGGTTCGACTGTAGGATTCTATGTAGATCGATGGAAAAGAATTTATTTTTTTGCAGCAGCTAAGCTTTCAATGTACGTTTTTGTACATTGATAATATCGGTCCCATGTAATAGGTTAGTTAGATTTCTTTGCTGATCGATGGAGGCGCTTTTTCCTGTTTAGGAGACGTTTCAGGCTTACGGTAAACCACTCATTGCTATGATCGGACCTAATATTTCTTTTTGGAATGTATTTGTTTCTCAGGTTTTTCATTGCTGTTTTGTACAATTCCCAGTTATAATTAACTCTTATTGATAGTTAAGACTCACAGAAACGCCCATAAAACCGTGTAAGTTCCGCGTTGATGGCATCGAAGTTCGCTTTATTGTAATTTATGATTATCTTTTCTGCGCTTGATCTAACTTTCAGCAGTAGTGATATGGAAATGTGTAGAAGTGCATGGTCACTGAGTCCAGGAAGTGCCGTTACACCTTTAATGTCTTCGGGACTGCTCGTCAGCAAGAGATCAACAGTGTTATTCCCTCTCGTCGGAAGTGTTATGGCTTGATGGAGACTGAAATCAAGGGTTAGATAGAGGAATTGCTTGGGCTTACTGGACTGTGATTTACCAGGTACGCTAAGTGGAGGCAAGTTAATCTGGGGGAAATTAAAATCGCCAAATAGAAAAATAGGCGATTTTGGAAAGTTATCTCTGATATACGCTAAACTACGGTGGGGTGAGTTGATGAAAGATGGCCCAAAATCGGGTGGCCCGTAACAATTGCCAATTATAGCTTTCACAGTTGAGGTATGAACACAAACCCATGATAATTCGAGTACGTCGTCGTGGTACACTAAGGATGATGACAATGTATTTCTTACAGCTATTAAAATACCGCCCCCTCTACGGTTGCTGAGATCGCGACGATACGTGGTGAAGTTAAGATTAGCGGGAAGGACTTCGTTATCGAGGATATCTTCAGTTAACCAGGTTTCAGTTCGAATGATAATGTCCGCGTCAATGTCATCGATGAAGCTAAGAAGCTGGTCACGCTTTGGAATTACGCTCCTTATGTAGGTAAATGAGATATGGATGTCGAGGTAAGATGGAGGACGTCTGTTGTGAACATGATTCGTTGCGCGTCATTCGCTACCGTGAGCGTTGGGAAGACGTGCCGTACATTCCGTCACCGTGTCAGTAGTGGGGTTGTACGTAAGGCACTTTTTTCCAACATGCAGCTTATCAAGTCGTAGTTTGAAGGCAGATTTTTGGGGGCGGATGAACTGCAGAATTTTTTAACGAGCAAGGCGAGTTTCAGGGGTAAAGTCTTCTCTGATTGCGTAGACCGTGTCTTTCAGTTTGGGCCCACACGACAAAATGTTTTCTTTTGTTTTAAAATGAGCTAATTTAATAATGATTGGGCGCTGTTTATCCATACAGTATTTTCCGAGTCGACGCGCACGTTCTATACTACCTGTGTCTAGTTCCACACCGAACTCAGTAGAGCAAAGGGCTCGTACCTGTTTTTCAGACTCTTCCCAACTTTCTTTTTCGCAGTCCTTAAGGCCAAAGAAAAGTAAGTTGTTTCTTCGCATACGATTGCTTGCGTCAATATTGGCGGCCTGCAGGACTGCGAGCTCACGTTTTATTTCGTTAGTTTCTTCTATTTTCGAATCTCCTAGTTCCTTTTTATGATCAAATTGTAACAAAGAAAGGCGGTTGTTTAGATCGGATATTATCTTTTCGTGGTTGTCTTGCGTAGCCTTAAGTTCTTTTAGCTCATTTGATATGCTGACCTGTGCGTCCTCAATGCGTTTGAGGGCTTCTAGAACGGATGAATTATCAAATAATGTCGGTGGTCCTGGGTTGAGCTCCACGTCGCCTGATAGGTATAACATCAGTTGGGATAACAGGTGGGATAATATACAGTCACAACAAATTTGCACAGCGCTACGCCACTTGATCACATAGGGGCAAGACACCGCTACAAGGCAGCGGTTGCTTCTTTTGCATTCAATGGAATTGTTCAGGTAACTAACCTGTAACGTCATCAGAGGTTTGAGCATGGTGCAGCGTGCGGTGTCGTGCCCCAGGTGATCTGCGGCGGGTCCCGGTATATATGCTGCGTGGGCGGGTCCGGTGATTGATGACGTCGATGAAGGAATGGGTTGCCAGGCGAGCAGCGGTATGCGGGCTAGGTTCGGAGCGTCGTTGGGTACCGTGCCGAGCACGTGGTCATTGACTGCGCACTCCGCACCGTGAACGGTTGACGGGACTTGAGGGAAGGGGCATTCAGCAGCAGGCAGCCAGAACAGCAGAACCTGTAACGTCAGCAGCGGGTTGAGCATGGTGCAGCGTGCGGTGTCGTCCGAATCACCAGTGGACATGGAGGATCTAGCGGCTGCACAGCGCAACGATCCAAGGGGCGTATTCCGTACCACTCTCAATCATAAAACGCGACTAAAACGCTCACAATGCTGCCATATTGCCCCGCTCCGTTTGGTCGGCCTTGGCCGACGGTTTTTGCGTCACCGGCGGCTGCTATTTACGTAGTGAACACGACTTTAGTAATGACGTTGCGCACCTAATTATGCGGACTTAGAATTGAGAACAAAAAAGGTAGCTCTTAAGCCCCTCACAATCTTTGTGAGCGAAAATGGCGGCTGTTTACAGCGTCTTATAGGCGGTTGGCCGCGCGAGCAACGGTTTAGGAGGGTGCTTGAAGACGACTTTGACGCGCGGGACGAGTTATTTGGATGCTTCGACTCAGGAAGGAGAGTGCAGAGTGGCTGTGAGACGAACTCGCTCTTGAGCTGGGAGGTGTGTGGGTGAGTGCGCTGTCAATGGAGCGGCAGTAAGAGGCAGGTGCTGTGCGCGCTGCGCTTCTTTGCCACCATAGGAAATGAAGCAAACGTCGGCGTAGCCCAACCGACTGTGAGCAAGTGTTTGCGGCGGGTGGCGGGGACCATCGTCAACGTTGCGTCGCAGAAGGGGTGTGTTCGGTTTCCGGGGAGGCCCGAAGAGACGGCGGCGAAGGAGGGCTTCCTTCGCTTAAGCTCTCGCCGCGGCAACATCCCCGGCATCGTCGGGCGGGTCGATTGCACACTCATCGCCATCAGGGGGCCACGAGGCAGTGCTACGAACAATCCGCGAGGGGTACTACGCTGCGAACATGATAGTGAGTAGACCTCGGCCACTGTTTTTGACCGCATGAGTTCGGCTATAAGGGCGGGCCTAGGAAACGGGAGTAAGTTCATGCTGTGGGCGTGTTTTCTCTCAGATCTGTACCGTGAACATGGGCATTGTGGCCGCGGACAAGCGCTGACCGGGATCCTTCCACTACGCGTTCGTCTGGCGGCACTGCAAGGTGGAGGAAGGCCTGCTGGACGACAGTGAGTTTTTTTTTTTGGATAACAGAAAAAAGCCGTGTCAACCTTCGAGCCACCTCCGTCGCACATATTGAGCTCCAGCACTATGCATTTACCCTGATCTGCTAAAGCTACAAGAATCAGTCTGGCTAGTTACACCTATGCATCACGTAACGGTATGATACAGTGTATTGTCGCCCTTTTTAAATTGTTGGAACCCATGGTATTTCATAAGAAATCAAGGCAAAATGCACCTGACGGCCCTTGTCTTGTGCAGGCAATCATAGGGCATCATTGATATCAGTATGGTGGTAAGGGTCTGACCTTACAGCAGTGCTCACTTATACACCTCAATCATGCATTGTCCGGCTGTCGGATACTTAGCACGAATCTCGATTTTATAGTAGAGCTTCCTGCAATGCTATTGAGATCACCGAGAAAGGACATGCTTAACTACGTCAGTTGTTGTTATGCAGAAGACAATTTCTACCCAGTGGAGCCCAGGCTGCCTCTGCCAGTGGCGTGGCATCACAGTTCCAACTCAACAGAAGGACTGTGCGACATGCCACATACTTTCAAGCAGTTTGTGGTTGAGCACTGCGTCAGTGCGCTGAAGAGCCCTGCCAGTGCGAGTGGATAGTGCGCATCATCACCGCACGTGCTACATCACCTTAGTGTGTTTGCTACCTGCCAGTCACTCAGCAGCGTGTTGCAGAGTTTCTTACTGAAGGCGGAAAAGGTGTTGAAACAGCTCGCAAATTACGTGAAAAGTATCAATGTGCACTCTCTTTTGCAAATGCTTATGTCAGCCCACCTGCCCCTTCTCTGCTATCTCCTTCCGGGTTGGTGGAGTGCCTGTGGTAATTACCCGTGTGACGATAATGCATAAACCAAAAGTGTAGTGCTGGAGTAAGGCCCGAAATATTTGTTATGCTTGTTGGAATCAAAAACCACCACCAAAGTTTTTTTTAATGCATCACACATTCAGTAAGCGCATTTATTTTTTTAGGCGCGGCATTTGACACGAGTGTTTCTATTGCAGAAAAGGCAGTGTACACACTAGCATACTTTACCTTGATGTAGAATTACCATATTGCATTTCCAAGTGCAGTTAAGAAAAAGAAATGAAAAATTGAGTTCAAAGTGCCTTTTTCTTTCATACACTGGCTTTCTGTTCAATAAATACTGCATGGTAAAGTCTACATAATGCATTTTCATGACTAGAAAACATTTGGGCACAGATAAGATGTCTAAATACCAAAGCTAAGCTTTTAGCTTGATGGTATGTGACCAGGGGTTTCACTCTGTGCTAGAAGCTGTACCTACTGCAAGGAGACAGCTGTACAACAACGCATAACAAATATTGTAAGGTGCAGTGCCTACAATGACTGTTGAATGACTAGAACATCTTCACTGATAGACAAAGATGTGTAAACATCGCAGACACATCATCGAGGAGATGGTGTGTGAGTAGAGGTTATTTTACAATAACGAAACATGCAGCACCCTTACTGGGAATGCTCTACAGCACTAAGAATATACAGGCAGCTTCATTATGGGAAATTTTCAGCACTCGGTTATTGCCCCATAACTGACACCTAGCTTTGTATGCGATAACACAAGGCTATGAAGTTTTGTCCATGATGACAAGAGACGGTGACAATGCCAAATGGTCCGACAAGCTCCTTATGCAGTCACGTAATATGTGTGTCAAGTGTAACTGTTTTCAAGCTACTTTTCCTCTAAGTATTTAATATCGTAGTTATTTTGAACTGGTTGTTCCCTTTCATACTGGAGCGGCCTGTATACAGGATACCTCCGATAAGATGGACCATAATTAATAAAAACCTCTGCTTTCTTTCGAGGTGAAAGGAAGTGCATGTTGTTAGAAACTATGTAAAATATTTAAACCCTTCAAACGCTGCCCTCGCCAAACCCAGCAATACCATCACTCCACCTGCTGCGCAAAATACAATAACACATCACTGCCCTGTCCTACCTACCTCACTGCCCTGGATCATACGCAAACTTGTACATTGCCTCTACACATTCATTGTGGAGAATTCAAGCGCTGTGTACCAGCGAACGTGAACAAACTTGCTCAACTCTCTGCCCTGTTGCAATTAGCCTCTACACAATCCATACAAGCATCTTCTTACCTGGTTGACCCCGAATCTATTAGAAAATCAGCAATGAAGTTAATGGAACAAGCTCGTTGCCTCCTCGGTGAAAGAAGCAAAGTTATCAAATCAAGTGCTTCCTTTCTCTCTGAACAAACTAAACGGAGCATAAACATCGCAATTTCTGCATCTTGCATCGGCAAGAAAAACGGAACTACCGCAACAACTGGACATCTACCAAACGGAGCAACAACACCACCAACGGAACATCAATTGCTCCGCCCTATGTGGGCAAGAATGATCGTTGTCACAGAGGCAGGTCGTGTCGGCTCTAATTTCCCGCACCGAGATCTCTAGCTATCAGCAGCTGTCTGTTTCTGTCAGTCGGCAGTTGCGTCTGTGTGATGATTCATGGTCGTCTGGTTTTTTCTAAAGAAAAACAAACACAACCAGTAGTCGCTCGGTCATCGATACTAGGCTCCGACCGAGAGCACAGACTAAAGTTGTCTTCATAGATTTTAGAGCTGAGCGCTCCTTGTAAGTTGATCTCCGCAGGCCCATAGCATTCACAGCCATCAAATAGATTTTTCCGCGGAATTAATACATCCGCAAAGTACCTTCATTTTATACGGATGCACAAAAACAAGAACTAGCCATGGAATCAGCTGTTTTTTGACGGCCGCCATGTTTACGGGATGCCACTGCCAGCGCGCTCTCATGGCAATAAAAGTTACCCTAAAGCAAATTTAATTGCAAAACTGAGAACGCTTCTAATTTTTCTTCGTGTTGTTGAGTTTTGAACACAGTTTATTACCAAATTAAAGCATTATTTGTTTTATTCACTGCGGTTCTGTTTATTTTTAGTTGACATGTTCACGATTTACCGCTAACAGCGCACCTTCGCGGCAACAAAAGTGACTGAACAGCAAACTTAACTGCAAAACTGAAAACACTGCTTGTTTTGTTTGGTGCTGTTGAGTTTGAAAGACAGTTTCTTACAAAAATGAAACATTACTCGTTTTAGTCTTTACAGGTAAACATTAGCCTACGGTCCCTTGTCGTGAGAATAAATGCAGTAGAACTTTCTGACGGGCTAGTTGGTACATCACTATTAAACAGCGTGCGCTAACAGGACGTACACAGGAAACTTGGAGACAGAGGAAATAAGCGCTTCTTTCCTCTGTCTTCAAGTTTCCTGTGTACGCCCTGTTAGCGCACGCTGTTTAATAATAATAATAATAATAATAATAATAATAATAATAATAATAATAATAATAATAATAATAATAATGATAATTGGTTTCTTTGGTGAAAGGAAATGGCGCAGTATCTGTCTCATATATCGTTGGACACCTGAACCTCTGTTTAATAGAGAATAAATGGTTCCGGGGCGGAGGCCTGCTAATAGCCACTGCAACCTTGCTGCTAATTGGATGATTCCGCTCTCGGCATCTCGCGGTGTCGTCATTTTGACGTCACGCTCTCAAAATTGAGAGCGATTTAGAGAGCTGTACAGAATGCGGCCCCAGAGATGCATCGTCTTCGCTCCTCATCCGCGTCCCTGTCCTTCGCCGAATGTCCACTGCCGTTTTCCTCTCAGTTCATTACGTGCGGGACACCCACTGGCGTCTCGCGCCCCTACGTACCTTTGGCTTTCCGTCGCACGATTTTTAAAACTGCACCGCCTGAGCCGCCCTAGTATTCGTGCTACACAGAAGTTCACCACTTCTCGTTTCGTTTGGCCAAGCATCAATGCCGACGTCACCAATGGGCACGAACCTGCCTTCACTGCCAGCGCGTCAAAGTTCTCCGGCATACATTAACGCCTGCCTTCTTTTCGGCCGCTCGACGCGCGGTTTTCCCACGGTCACATAGACATTTTTGAACCGCTCCCGTTGTCACGCGCGGCCTCTTATCTGCTCAAATTTGTGGATCGTTTAACCCGCTGGCCCGAGGCATTGCCCATTGCTGACATTACGGCCGAGACCATGGAGAAAGGAAAATTTAGGGAGAGGCCATCACGTGAGATATTTTGATGAAGGAAACAAGCTCAGCGCCATATTGTCCAGGCGCGCTCATTTTTTTTCCCCTGCTCTTGTTTACGTTTCTCCGCGCGCGCGTTTCAAACCACGTGAATGAGCTGGCCTAAAGAGACTCCAGTGCGAGTGGCGCTTGGTTTCTAGCCGTTGTTCATATACTGGAGACGTCAGAAATGTTCGTGCGGGACACCCAGCTCCTTCCAGTTATTGCTGTTTGCCGCGTGGTCTCCGCGCCGTCCAAGCTCTCTCGTTCGTACAAAACACTCCGGCTTGCATGTTCATAATCAAATAGCATTCGCCGCTTTCGACTGCGTCGTTTTGCGACGACGGAGTTATGTGTCCCTGGGTTTCTTCCGGGCTGCACTTGGCGAAATGTACTGGTATACTTACATCCGGTTTATCCTAGCCTCGCACATGTTAATAGCAGGGCTAGAAGGCTAATTTCACCAGATAAGGTGAAGTTCAAAAAAAAAATTAGTTCAGTGAAATTGTGTATAAATACACAGCTGCTGCCAAAATATAGCAGAAGAAAACAAAACGAAAATTTGCATACATATATACTTTGAAGATCATGCTTGTTTGTGTTCTCTCTTCTTTTCTGATATAAACTCTTACCCATGGTGCCACTGAAATGTAACTTGTTACCTTGTGCCGTGTATCATCTTTCATTCTTTTTTATGCTGTGTTCCTTGGATCGCGCTGTGTATTTCATGATACTTCTGAGACAACTGTCCCTCTTTAATGCAATGTAAAGCACTGCATTTAAATTTAAGCTTCCTGAAAAGTTTTAGTACATGGCTACCCTGGAAGCTTTCCGTGTCCAGCTTGTTGTCACGAGGCTTATATTTAAATGGCCCTCTGCAACACTTTGTACATGAGAGCATCATGATTTTCGATTGCACAGCTGTCAAACGTGCTAATGATGTTGTAAAAAAAATATTTCTTTGCTGGAATGAATTTAGAGCTTCATGCCTGCATAGATCCCTGAGAAAGGTTTTTGATGTCGGGTTGTTTACATGCTGTGCTCGAATAAAAGTGGTCTAGATAGCGGCCACACTTCAATCACGCTCTCTGGTTGATAGCACAACCCTCTCAGATTTACGCTGAATAAGTGTGCACGTGCCTGCTTTTGGCTAAGTCGTGAACAATGCTTCCATGCATGGTCATACCGCTGCTTAGTGTTCAACCTGCCTTTTAATGCTGATCTTGTTGACGAATAATGCAATCTCCACATCGCATATGTTTGGGCAGCTGGCTGTGTCAACAATGTCTTCTGCTGCAGCAGTGAGAACAAAAAGAATCCGGCAGTATTTTGTTTTTGGTCTTGAATACTGTATTTACCTTCATAACAAGTTTTCGTGTGGCTGGCCATGTCAGGAATGCTGTCTCATACAGCACAGAGGATGCGCAAATATACGAATAGGTCTGAGTTCTTGACCCGGAATGCAAAACTTAACATTATAACATATTCATAATGATGACCGTGCCAACAATGACGCTGGATCCACAACATCAAGAGCCACTCATAGAGGTGACAGAAACAGAGAGGGCCGACAGTGCCTATAGTAGCACGGCAGGGGAGGATATATGAGGGGGGGGGGATGTCATCCCCATCCCAAAGCCTGAAATTTTACATAGGAAAACCGTAACGAACCCCAATTGCTCAACAAAAAAATTGCAAGAAATACATGTTTCAAATGAGACAAACCCCCTCCTGCCCCCTTCAAGAATTATTCATAAATCCACCCTTCCAGCATTGCCACGTGGCAGGTTTTACATCCACATATCTGGTTTAGCGCATGATAGTTAATATCGGTTTCGGTTTATGGGGGTTTAACGTCCCAAAGCGACTCAGGCTATGAGAGACGCCGTAGTGAAGGGCTCCGGGAATTTCGACCACCTGGGGTTCTTTAACGTGCATTGACATCGCACAGTACACGGGCCTCTAGAATTTCGCCTCCATCGAAATTCAACCGCCGCGGCCGGGATCAGTTGGGAGACGTTACACTGATAATTAATATACATGACCGTACCTTTTCAGACTGCTTCTAGAAGTTTAGGAGTACCCAGTGGCGTCAGTATAGCTTTCACAGTGTTGTGCATTATTTCAATGCTTTGTTTCATGTTTAACGTGCACAGCTGCAGCTGTACGCATACATTTTCTCTAGTTGTTGAAATACTAGCTTCTAATGTCACTTCAGAGTAGCACACTTTACTTGTGATCCACCATACAGAAAATGAAAGTCAATGCATTGAACACATCAAATTATTTTTCTTCAGCATAACCACAGGAATCATTGAAATTGAATGCACATGTGTATTCACATTTCACTGAGTACTTTTTACCACTAATGACACTATCATAGGACATGGGCAAAATAAACACATGTGACAAAAGGCGTCCAAATTCAGTTCGAGCTTCATTACACAGTGAAAGCTCTGAGCAATAACGTTCATACTATTATTACGCGAAGGGTGGCAAGCGCAACCATATGGGGAGTTGGAACAGTTTCGTGTCATGAAGTGCGAAAATGCTTCGCCTTTTTCGCACTTCTTTCCCATGATCTCAACAAAGCAGTTGCTTAACCTGCTACAGGAAACGGATCTAAAACAGCGCACGAACAGGAATACAGACTTGATCTCGATATGGACGAAGACACATGAACCTGGCACGTCCCAAAGTCAAATAGCTCGCACGACACTTCAAACAGGCATGCAGCAAATCTTCTATATACTAAGAACAAAGCGAGCGCAGCTGCTTGCTTTACACTATCGCTCTCCGCCCATGTCATGAACCCTACCGCTCACACAAGCCCAATCGTCGAAAAACAAGAATACCAGTCGTATTATAACCAACACCAGTTGCAATCGCTGGAGCGTTGCAAGAACACGCATAACTAGCAACGAGGTTTCACTGCTGATCGAAACGGGAACGCGAATAACACACGGCACGCACAAGACACGAAACGACACGAATACGCTGACGACCGCTCTGCAGTGCACGCCGTTTCGAATCACTGGTGAACGAACAGTGCGAATTCTCCTTATAGTGAACAGCGGCGGTCTCCTGACGGCTCCGAGCAGCGCTGCAGTAGACGTTGTGGTTGAATGGTTGTCACCGAAAGCGTTCAAATCCGGGCACGCAATAAGAATTTTGCTCTGAGATATGGTTGCACGCCGTCAACGCCAGCCTTGAGCACCACCAAAAACGTACACTCGAGCAGTTAAAGAAAGTACGCCTACGCCGCACCTCAAATGCTACGCCGCACCTCAAATGCTACGCCGCGGCCGGCTTCCGCTGCCCGGTTTGTAAACAGCAACTACGACGCCGTTGCTAAGCTTCCCGGACAAGATAGCCCCCGAGCAAGAAAAAAACCACGTAACTTCCTCCACACTTTTCTCCCATGTTGTTGTAAGGAAAAGGCCTCTCCTGAGCTTTCCTTCCTCCTTGGCCGAGACCGTTACTTCGGCCTTCACGGCCTGCTGGGTTTCTCGCTTCGGCTGCCCATCTGTCGTCACCACCGGCATGGTGGAACGTCTGCACCGGCTACTGAAGGCTGCCATTACCACTTATCAGCCAAGGGAACGCTGGTCCGACCAACTTCCCCTCGTCCTCTTGGGCATTCGCTCGGCACTGAAGGCTGGCCTCGGCAGCTCTTCTGCTGAGCTAGTCTACGGTGTTCCCGTGCGTCTGCCTGGGGTATTCTTCTCTCCTTCCTGCCCTCCGTTAATCCGTGACGCTACGAGCTACATCTGAGACCTGCGCAACACATTTCAACACATTACCCCTGTCATCCCTGCCACCCTTCACTCTCAGTCCGTGTTCGTCAGCCAATACCTGGCCTCCTGCACCTATGCCTTCATCTGCCGTGACCACATCTGTCCATCCCTCACGCCAACCTACGATGGACCGTTCCGCGTCCTACACCGTGCGCAGAAGACCGTCACGTTAGGCTTCAACTGTCGTGAAGACTTCGTGGCTGCTGACCGACTCAAACCAGCCTACATTGCCACTCCTCTGCACGTCCGCTCTACACTCGCTCACGCTTCGACTGTGCCCCCATTGTGCGCAGCTTCCTCCAAGCACATCCGCTGGGCGAATCCTGTGGTTTCGCACTACGAGGGAGAGGGTGGGAGGAGCCCTGTAGCGCCCCTCTCGCCGCGCTCGGCTCGCAGGCCATGGCACGCGGCGCCGGACAGGAAAGGGAAGATGGGCTAGGCCGCCGCAGCGCGAGCAGCGCAAATAAACAGTTCGAACCTCAAAGCTGTCAGAGCTGGTTCTTCCTCGCCTTAGCTCCGAGAGAGCCAACTTAATGTGCATTCACTCCAAGGGCGAGTAATATGTTGATTTTAGAACGGAGTGTCGTTTTGCCCCATGCACTGGCAACAAAATGCAGCATTTTGATTTTCTAAATTCATTAAATTCTTGTATGTCTCTATTGAGCTGACCTTTTCATATTTGGGGACCGCGATGCCAAGGCAGTAGGAAATAATTTGGCCGCATTTGTTTTTCTATATCTATGAAGAAAAAAACAACGACGATTCCCAGATTTGTTCCGTGTTTTGTACCTCTCTGCCCTAAATAAAGCATACGTTGGTGGATTCAACGCTGGCAGCTTTTTCATTGACTTGTATAAACGAAAAAGAACAGAAGTGGGCTTGACATAACGCCGGGCCGCCAGCTGTTGTGTTTATTCGAGGAAATGGCTTCATTTGTTGTGGTTTCAACAAACACACTTGGTGCCTGGTCCGAATCAAACGTAATGAAGGACGTTGATAACTGAAGCAGGAAGCCTAACCGCGTGACTGATAGCAACTTCAGCGATAATGGCCAGGCCTCGAGTAACGGTTTAGCATTCCATGCATACGAAGGGTACATCGAGAGACCAATACGCCAGCACAGCTTGGCGGGAAGTTCTCGAAGTAGTTGCACATACTTACCCACTTTGTCTTCGTAGTAAAGATTCCTGCTGTACGTACCTCGTAGCGGTGTGATTTGACTGGCATGCATTAAAGGGACTTCTTTTTCTGGCAAGAATTGTTTTCTATTGCACCAAATGTAAGCGATGATGCGTCTTTTGACTTCAATACTATGTTTTTGTGCGGGACGATAAAAAGAAGGGGCCATACACGAATCGCCAATTCTCAGGTTTGTTTCAAGAAATGATGACGGCACATTTGTTCTCTACAAAACCCTCTTTCTTTGTCACCAGCTACCAGTCATAAGTAGCAGAGGAGGGAAGCTTTGATGAAATCTGGTTTCTTTTCCGGATGGTTCACAAATTTTAAATGATCGTATGCGAAACGCTTCTTAGATTGCTCTCACGTATACCTGCTTCTTAAAATGACCAGAACACAGGTGACTCAGTATCTATATTTATTTCTTACAGCGCAACGCAAGCATTTTTTGTTGTATTTTTATTCTTGTACACACACACACACACACCTTTGTTTTTCTAGTCTCTCATAGAGCCCACATCTCTTTGGTCAAATTTAGCTCATAAACCACTGAGCCTCAGCATAAGCGCCGGGTCGCAGTGATAGCATGGCGTCTCTCCGTCAGCCATTTCTTTCTGGCCCGCGTGCCACTTGGCCGCGCTGACAGTACACAAAGCTACCCCTTCACTAGATAGCGGACTATGATAAACAATGCACTGCTCTCAACAGATTAATATTCGATGGTGCTTTGCGTCGTATTTTCACTTTTTTACAAAGACTGATAATATGGACGACAAAATAAAAGCTGTGCTAACTCAGTGCTGCAGCAAACTATGAAAATTTCCTCAGCGTGTATCAAAAATTACGCACTCATAGAATCGGTTCGGATCACTTTTTGTTTTCCTGTTTTCTAGTTTCGTTATATATGCCAAATGTAGCCGAATTGAGTAGTCTTTTGCTTTTCCTGAGACAAGTGATCAGTTTTAGCAAACCTATGATTTCTTGGAATCTTTCACAAGATAAGCATTTTTACAGCAAAGTTTGTCTACCGACCGTCGGATGTGGTGTGGCAGCAGATAACGCGCCGATCCCATGCACCAGCCTCGCGCTACATCTGTCGTCTTCGGGTCGAGGGCGCGCTTACCCGTGATCACGTTACCGTGCGTCGCTCTTCCGCGGGATCCGGTGACCCCCTGTTCACGCAGGCCGTGCGTCGCGCATCCTGTAACCTTCGCTCTCATTGGACGGGGCACATGTTCGTAAGTCGCCGCCAACTGCTTCGAAACGACACTCAAGCATGCCCTCAAAACTCAAAGCTCTCCACACATTTTCCAGCTGCATAATAATAATAATAATAATAATAATAATAATAATAATAATAATAATAATAATAATAATAATAATAATAATAATAATAATAATAATAATAATAATAATAATAATAATAATAATAATAATAATATTAATAATAATAATAATAATAATAATAATAGGTTTTGGGGAAAGGAAATGGCGCAATATGTCTCATTTATCGTTGGAAACCTGAACCGCGCCGTAAGAGAAAGGAGAAAGGTGGGAGTGAAAGAAGAAAGGATGAAAGATAGAAAGAAGAAAGGATGAAAGATATGTTGTAGTGGAGGGCTCCGGAATAATTTTGACCACCTGGGGATCTTTAACGTGCACTCACATCGCACAGTACACGGGCGCCTTAGCGTTTTGCCTCCATAAAAACGCCGGCGCCGCGGTCGGGTTCGAACCGGGAACTCCGGATGAGTAGCCGAGCGTCCTAACCACTCAGCCACCGCGACGGGTCCAGCGGCATCCTTGTTTTTAGGTTTTAGCCCAAGTGTCCCACCAGAATTTTTTTTCTGGAAACAAATTGAAAAACTGAACTGAATTGAATTCTTGCTCACTTTGGCTGTTCCCCTTAAGAAAACTGACATCACGTTTCTCTTTTCTGCCTTCTTCGCTTCCCAGTGCTCTCTGCTTCCCACTGCTGTCCGCCGCTTTTACCGTCAAGTTTCTCTCCTTGCTCTGACCTACGCTTCGTCTAATTGGTGACCGCGCCACGCGGGCATCCGCCTTAAAAACAGGAACACCTCATAGGAACCAAGCATCAGGTAAGTGGTAACGTTTTAGGCATCGTAAAACTAGTGAGCAACTGGAGGAACTGGGGACCGAATTCCGCGTCTACTGAATGCGAAGAGCATGCTGCAATCACTCGGCCAACGCAGCCATTGTAAAACGTCACATAAACAAGTTTCTGCTTGTTATGTAGTATCAGCTAAGATTTGTGAAAAGCTAGTCACCGTCAGTAAGCAATTCAGCGGAAAGGAGATTTCACTCAGCAGATGTTAGAGTAAAAAACCATTGAAAAATTCGTGGGATACTTAAGCTCCACTTCAAAGGTATGACGCGATAGCGCAACCGTAAGGCGTAACGGCTCCTTTCGGCGACCTGTGGCCCTCTCTGCATATCACTTCGCAGACGCGGACACTGTCGGACAACACACGCACAGCCTGCCTTTAACCAAGCCGACCGAGCACGCCTTGGTGGTCCAGTCAGTGCTTGTCTACTTCCATGTAATAAAGAAAAAGTACCTTGGTAGCCTAGGGGCAGCGTGTCTGACTCAGTCCCTACTTTCTTCCGAGTGCAATTCATTTACTTTACATTCTTGCATGACATGATGATGTTTAAGTCATAAGCTGCGAAAATTGTGATGTTTCAGTCATTTTTCAAATCCACCGCTCCAAGTGTGACGTCAGTATCTCTTGGACCAATCCGCATTTTCTCGCACGCCGTCGGCGCCGGGTTGCAGGGTACTCCGCTGAAAGGGAGCCTTAAACCAGTCGCGTTTAAAAAAAAAAAAGTAGTTCTTGTGTTACAAGGATTGAGACCGCTTTTCTGATGTTGCGAAACGGGATGTGAACATACACCGGTCAAAGAGCTCGTCGTGGAATGCATTGTGGAGGGACAGTTCGCGAAACAAAGTTTAACCTGCAACATTACGGCAAGATGACAAAGACACATTTATTACATCTAAACAACGTTCTTGGCTGTAATTGGTAAGAACAAATCTGGTGGAGTTAATTGACGTGTTCGAGGAATTCGCAAGTTTGATGAGGACCGGATGCCATACCGACTGGGCACAGTCCATATTTTATTTAAAAAGAACAGTTTTAGGGAGGATGTAGCATTGCAAAAATTACGTTGGATAGTAGCTAACGTGTGACTGGCCTAAAATAATTATAGGGTTAGATACAATTAATGGTTGTCGCCAGAGATACCTTAGTTGTAATGTAATAAGATAAAAATTTGTGCAGCTTAAGGGACTTCGAAAGAGTGCCATTGAAGTAGTAAGTAGAAGGATAGATATATACATGTACGGGACTGACGCCTGACTTCGCCATTATTAGTATTCAGTTCTATTAGCCATGTATTATACCTGTTCTGTACCGCCGTTTCGTCAGCTTGTAGGGTGTCACTGCCATCATTATTCATTACTCATTGACAACGAAGACAGACAGGGAGCAGATAGATGTAATCCTGAGGAAGGCATACAAGACCGCTCTGCATCTACCCAGGAATACATCAAACGAAAAATTGCTCCAACTAGGAATCAGCAACACCTTTTACGAACTGTGAGAAGCCCTTCTCAGAGCGCAAACTATATGACTCCGAGGCACGCCAACAGGCCGGGCGCTACTGAAAAGGATAAGGGTGGATACGCATGGTCACATTGACAGGTACCAGGACGTCCCAAACGGAATCAGTGGAATACTTAGGGTAGCCCCCCTGCCTAGGAATATGGATCCGAACCTGCACGAGGGCAGACGGAATGCGAGAGCCGAGTATGTGGAACGGGGACTGGCCCAACTGGAAAGCACAGTCTATACGGATGTGTCACTGTACCTAACCAGGAGGAAACGCACGACCGCAGCGGTGGTGGTCAATCACAAGGGAGACCTGGTTACATGCGCAGCAGCCGGGATTGCGGACGCAACAGAGGCTGAGGAGATCGCCATAGCATTGGCGGTAGCTAATGAGTCCAGGGAAAACAAATCCCTAAATATACTTACTGACTCGAAGGAGGCATGCAGAAACTACATTAGAGGGAGAATAGGTAGCGTGGCCCTAAACATACTCAGAAAGGTAAAATGCTTGGATAGAAAACACATACACAACCTGATATGGATACCCGGGCACGCAGGCATTATGGAGAATGAGAAGGCGGACGGCCTCGCTCGCGAGTTTAGTTTCCGAGCTGGGCAACCGGACTACTTCTACACACAGGCCTGCGACGGGGCGTACGCGGAGCACCTGGGCCTATACAGGTGCATGAGATATAGGTATCCACCGCCACACAGGGCGCTAACAAAGGAGGAGGCGACCGGGTGGCGCAGGCTGCAGACGGGTGTTTTTCCCAACCTACACCTACTGAACAAGACGTTTCCAACACACTACAGAGCCACATGCCCCTTGGTGCGGGGCGGTGCCGACACTCTACCACATCACGTGGGAGTGTGAGCGAAACAGAACATTCCACCAACACGAACACCCGAGTGTGGAGCAATGCGAGAGCCGGCTCGTCAGCAGCGAGCTCACAGTCCAAAGGACCCTGGTGTAGCACGCTTGTGAGGCAGCGCGGCTCAGCGGAGCCCTGGAATAGGGGCCCGACCTTGCGAGGACAGGACCCGGGACCGCCTGAGACGAGGACGACGCGGGTGCTGCAGCCGCGAATTCCTTAGAAGATCCAATAAAGTTTGCTTACCTTACTCCTTGAATTACAGCCCGGTCGTCGGTAAGCGGTGAACTTCAGAGTTCCAGAGGGATTAATGTCGCTTATTTTAATAACACAGTGTTTCAAATACCTCATAAAAGCGCATGCATCAAATATTTCTGCAGCTTCATGTATTTCTGGAGGCAGAAAGATGCTCTACATTCCCTTAAGATGAAAGGTAATGCATACAAAATTATTTCTGTTGCTGTAGAATTTCACCAGATGTTCATAGTTTTCGACTACCAAATGGACATTTACTAGGAACACAACCAAGTGGTCTTTCAGGGAGCGTGCTAGTTAGGGCGTCTGAGTTGCTTAGTCGTTGGTCTGGCACGCGTGCCTTGAATATAAATGTTTTCAAGTTAACCTCCTGCCTACCTCTTACTGATTTTAGCCATCTTCCAGTGTCTAACCTAGGTGCAGGTTTTCTGCTTCATTGCAGATGTTTTATATTTCCTTCACGTGAAAATTAGTGAATTTAAGCTTAATGTTAACCGATTCCAAAATGTCCAAATAGTGCTTGCCATCTTCTATTCAAGGCAATACCTGTTTTGTCTCTAATAATCAGACTAAAGCGATGACCCGTTCATATATATTAAGGTTTAGCGTCAGACCTGGCTGTTCGTACCTGTTTAACAGGGTGCAATTAATCTTAATTCGGAAGTGTGCTGCATGACGCTTGGTAGATTTGTCTTTTCGTTCTCTACCGGACTGCAAGCAGCTTCGGGCGCAGAAAGCAGGCGTTGGAAGCGCATGACGTCGTCGGGAGAAGCTCTTAACTTAGGAACATTTCCCTCACTCCAGAAAAAAAAAACGAGAAACGTGTTTTCAACTTTAACTGCACCCACTCTCTTCCGCCAGCGCCTTCACTACCGCGCCATATATGTAGATGCCCTTAGCATCTGCCTCCGGCCTTCGAGAAGTAAATGCATCGAGGCCACCGTAGCACGAAGGGCCAAGCATATCATGTCCCGGCGTCTAGAGGAATTTATAGCCTTATACCCAGGAAGCCTTCGTGGGAACAAATCCTGAAATAACGTCAAGAAAGTTTCTTCTCGTACTAACAGTCAAGACACCGAAAAATTGAAAGTAAATAAAAGAGGAAAGTAAGCAAAAACGGTAAGAGATCCACGCCGTACTGTAACCCTATCTGAATGTTTCTCTGAATGCCTGCGAGATTTAATAAGCCCAGACGGAAACAGGCATCCGGTTACCGTCAGCGCCCATAGCAGGAAGAAAAGTTGCAACAACGGTACGGGCGTACAGTTTTACGCCTGTTACTCTCCACTCTGCTTTGAATGGCGACTGCTGGGCACTTGCACATTCCCCGCGTTCGCATCGGGTTTAGCCTGAGCTACGACGCGACATGCGCCTGCTAACGGGAGTCACGTAGGAGCGCGGCCTTCGTAGCGCAAGGGGAGGGGTGGCCGGCTTCCGCGTAATTCAACCGACGCCCGTCTCGGTGACGCGCCCGGCGAGCGCCGGCGGATGTCAGGACTCGAACGCACGTGAACAGCGAAAGGAAGCGCCCCGGGTGGCCGCTTGCTTCCGCTTACAGGCGCGCGCTGAGCCCGCTGTCTCCGTCCTCCTTTAGACGGCCGGAACCGTGCACATCCTTTCCCGCGCCCTAAGACAAAGAGCGCGCCACCGCGAAGTAATCCAACACGAGACGCTTCACGCGGAGGCCCGCACGCCTCGCGCTCTGTCAAAGCCGGCAACTGGCTTAGGTCTCCTGTTGTCACGGGTTTTTGGACACCTGTACTGGCAAAAGACGGTGAGTCTTTGAGCGGGTATTGCAAACTGCGTGAAATCGAGTTCTTGAGTGGTGCTTGGAAGACGGCGCTTCTGGGAGCGGGAAGTGTTGTGAAATGTATGCGGAGTGTCCCCGAGGAGGCCGGCCCATTGCCCACTTGTACTTAGACGCTGACGCGGCTCCGGTTAAGGGAATGTTTAAGGGGCAATTGGTTCAACTCAGCGGACACGAGTACGGCTTGTGCGAGCGAGCGCAGCATGGGAGCCAGGCGTTTTGTCAGTTTGCGACGTTGGACGATTATCCATTTTGAAAAACGTCGGAACTTTGGGTCTTGTAGAAGGTTTTGTAACAGGCTGAACACGTCCAATTGGTAAGGATACAAAGTTTTACACGGAAGGTGCTAAATGACTTTGGATGTAAACTGCTGTCGCTTTGATGTAAAAGTGTCTGGAACTAGTAGCACCGGGTTTCCCATAGCTGTATACTGGGTGTTTCACCTAAGACTTTCCACAATTTTCAAAAAGGGGATTTTTTAGCAAGAATAGTGCTTTTTTTTTGGCACAGCATTGTCAGCGGTGTAGTACAATAGAATACAGCCAACACGTCCTAACCAGCAGGCTGGTTAACTATTATTCAATAGCTACCTTTTTAACTATTCCTGTTAAGTTCTTTAATTATTGAGAGGCGTGAAGGATATCGTAAGTAATATCCATATCAGTTTTAAGAATTTCGAAAACGCGGTTACCCCCTGCGCTGTGGCCCAACGAATCTTGTCTATTTTGATGAGGTACGTGCACTGGAGAGTTTGCTTTTCCTGGAATGTTTTCGAAAGCCAATTTATATTGGGCCACAATGCCGAGGGTGACCGCGTTTTCAAAATTCTATGTGATGTGCTTATTACTTACGATGGGCTACACGCCTCTGAATAATTAAGGAGCCTAACTGTAATAGTTAAAAGTTAACTATTCATTACCAGTTAACCAGCCTGATAGGTATCCCGTATTAGCTGTATTCTGTTTTACCACGCTGCTGAAAATGCTATGACGAAAAAAGCGTTCTTTTAACTAAAAAAGGCATATTTTTAAAAATCCTGTAAAGTCCTAGGTGAACCACCCTGCATACTTCCGCGCGCGGAGAGCCCAGCTCGCTTATTTGTCATATAAATAGCTGTGAAAGGCTCAAAGTCGCTCCTATTCCTAAATTTACTGCCTGCCAGACATCGAAACGTGTTTCACTGTATCTGTTCTTACCTCGCCTGCTTTTTTAGACACGTATTACTAAAGGTATTTCTCTCGGCTAACAGCTAACAGCGCTTAAAATAAAATGGAGTTTCCTATAGTTATTCCACTGCTTTCAGAATTTGTCCGCCTCTCTCAGGTAAGACGTTCCGTACCACGATTCATACAGTTCGTATGTTTTCTGTATATGACAGTTATAAAGATACTTGGAATATGCAGAGTCCATACGGAGTGGGCATTTGTCAGACAACGCATACGAAGTAGTGCAAGTGCATGCGGACTGCGTCTGACGTCATACTCACCTCGTTGACATCAGGTAGAAACTATACGGAATGCATAGCGATATTACTCGACAAACATATTGAAAGCACGCGAATTCTAGAATATTTTATTATCATACGAAACATTTCAGGGGTGTTGCGTAATGTTTCATTACTTACAAGAAAGTCAGCTGCGAAGGTTCTTGTGCGCGTGAAGTCAGCCGGAAGAGTTCTGCGCATAGAAGCAAGGGTTTTAACTTTCCATCAAGAGTGAGAACAACCATAAATAAGATTCCCATGTTTCGTAAGCGCGCCTCAAACTTCTGGCAGCATTGTTTTCTCTGCTGCTTCTTCTTCCAGTCGTTCAATAATAGCATTCACCATTAATTCCCCCCTCCCCCTCTCCCCCATTGAGCTCAATTTCCCATCCTGTTCCGAGTGAAAGTAAACGTGAAAGCATAGTGGTGTTGCACATAGTATGCATACCTGCGTAGTCATCACTGATAGTTCGAAGCAGAGATGGCCATTCTCACGAGAGCGAGCCCCCATTAGGGCGCCCTCACCTTCACCTCATGAGGATTTCCCTTGTTGAGGAGAGGATGAGGGAGGATGGGCGCATGAAAATTCGTGAGAACGAGGTTGAGGCAGGAAAGATGTGGTGAGGTGAGGCCGAAGGACAGCAGACATGATGAGGTGAGGGCGAGGGAGGGCAAGATGCACGGTCTGAGGGCGAGGCTGATGGCTGGAACCGTATTCCGAGCTAACGCTTTTTTCTGTGCAGCCCGTTATGAATTCCCTTTTCAAGACGCGTTCACACTGCACCCAATTTCCGGCGAGAGAAGCGGATTTGCATCGCCGGAAAAGGGGACTTGTTCTGATTTAGCCCGCCCGCGACGTCGGAGCCGACGCGGAACTGCGGCTGGTTCTCGCGTTTTCACAAAAGCAGCAAGATCTCACGGCAGTTTCGTATCGTTATCAGGAATTTGCGAACGAAGCGAGAGTGCGGGTGAACCCCGCACGCAGTTCGCCCGCTTTTCTGTCGTGTGTTGCGCGGCTTCACACTGTCTTGCGCCGTTTTATCGCAGCCCTTGTTATACTTTCCGGTTGTGAGCTTGTCGTGAGGATTGGGAGCTCATTTATGGCATCGAGTAGCATCTCCACAGAGAAAGCGCCAGCCCGCTCTGCTGCCATGATTGCCGCTATACTGGATTCTTACCGGATGTGACGCTTCGTCGCTTCCGCGGCGAAGGCGGGAAAATGGGTCTAGGACCGATCGCGCTCGCCGCGCCGCTTTCCGCCTTCGTCGGCGTCAAAAGCGGCCGAATCTGTCCGAATCCACTTCGCCCGCCGGAAATTTGCTCCAGTGGGAATGCGCCTTTAGACCGCCAATTCTTAAGGCGAAGGTTCCCGGGGAAGACGTAGTTTCTGCAGTCTGGACGTACACGAGGCGAACACGAAAGGCGGGGAGCCGCACACCTTCTCCGTCGCCGGAACTAAGAAGTACTTGCAACTGGGCTTGTTGGTGCATATTCGTGAAAGACATAAGAGCGCAAACTGGCAACACGGATGAGGAAGGGAACAGGACGAGCGCTACTTTCTTTCACGAATATGCACCAACAAGCCCAGTTGCAAGTACTTCTTATGTACTACACCGCTGGCAATGCTCTGCCGAAAAAAGCGATCTTGCAACTAAACAGCCTATTTTTTAAAAAATTGTGTAAATATTTACGTGAAAGACAATGTTTAGTGCGTTAACAAGGCGATACTGGCCGGACCGTGCAGGTGGCCGCCGGTCCAGTGGGAACTGTAGTGCCGCAATCAGCATTTTCATTATCAGACATGAGTCAGTCAGATAATCAGAGTGTAGGTAAAGCCTGTAGAAATTATACCTGGCAAGGCTATTGAACTCCCAAGTTCTAAGCCTTCTTTCCCGGAACGAAGTTCGATTTCAGCACAGTGAGGTTTCACAGAACTGGCTCCCGCGCAAAATACGTCTGTACGAAATTCCAGTATCAAATTAAATCCTGTTGGCGGCGTTGGTGTTGAAGTTTTTCATTCAAAGTGTGAGTAGTTCAGTACAGTCGTACCTTCCTATTTTCGCTGGAATGGCTGTATAGGATAGCGGGGCCGCAATGTGGCCGTCAAAGGCAACCAGAGTAGTCTTACCATGGAAATAAAGCACAAGCTTAACCACCTTTTTCTGAATCATCGCTCGCTCCGCCTTGCATTGCACGAGGTCCTAAGAAAGAAAAAGTTGCACTGCTTTCCAATTACAATAAGAACTCTTGGTTTATTTCTGTCCCTAGTGAGACTTGTCACAACGTAATCGCGCGCCTCATTTTATGAACTATATTTCTTGCAGGCACGGTAGCTATTGACACTCAGCTTTTGGGTAATGCGCAGGCGTGAACGCAAAAAAATCACGGGCGGTTTAGCTTACGGTTAACCACGAATTATCGTGCGCTAGCACCATTGGTACTTGTTTTGCATGGTTTATCTTGGATTTCTATGCATTTGCTTGATCTGAACTGGCTTACCTCGGTTGATATAACATATTACGTAAGTTTGCGTGATATTGCATCATTTTAGACTTGTACCGCGGTGGAATTGGTCAATTCTCTGCATATACAGATTCATGGGAGTCCCGATTCCGCTCCTGGCGCAGAGGTACAGCGGTTAAAACTACACGCCACTGCCTTTGCGATGGCAGGTGCTGCCATCGGTGGGGCTTATGAGATCATGTCTTTACTGAGGAATCTCTGCGACCAATCATTAATTGAACTGCCACGATGGGCAGTTTGCTCGCATTCCGGTGGGACTCTTCTGATGACGTCACAAAGTCACGTGACAAAGGTTGCCCACGTGCTAGATGCAAACTTCGGACAGACAGAGAACCACTTTTTGGTGGAGTGGAAGCGCTAAAGCGCTAACATAGCCACCACAGGAATCCTTCATTCCAGACACGGGGAGTTAGTGATTATCATTACTCAACCCAAAGGCTGCACTTTAGCGACCAGTTTGATTTTCAAGTGGCCTGAATAATATTTTATTTTAAGCGACAGCATAAGGACCACACTGCTGCGGAAAGCCGGCATTGCGCCGCGGGAAGACACTAAAGAAATAAAAAAAACTTCATAGCGGGCGCAGCGGGATCCGAAACAGTGGCGCGCGCTAAAAGATCAGTTCAGCTGGCTGCATCTTCACACCACTAAACCGCTGTCCTGTACCTCTGCGCTAGGAGCGGAATCAGGACTCCCATGAATCTGTCAATGCAGAGAGTTGACCAATTCTGCAATATCACGCAAACTTACGTAATATGATATATCAACCAAGGTAAGCCAGTTCAGATCAAGCAAAAGCATAGAAATCCAAGATAAACCATGCAAAAACAGGGCCAATGATGCAATCGCTCGATAATTCTTGCTAAAGACTTTTTTAAGCAAGATATTTATTACATCGAAAATATATTCTATTTACATTAACTAACTTATTTGCAAAGCTTTTAGGAAATGCCACGAAACATATCGCAAAAAGACAGAGCAGCAGGTTACTAGACGCGAGGTAAGACTGAGCACATCACCAAGAGGGAATACAACTCCGATTCAAAGTCGGCCGGTTCATACACTTTTTTGAGATGAACGATCACCTTGGAGAAATCTTAATGTCCTGCCTGTACGAACTTCCAAGCTTTCAAGCTGTACTAGCAATGTCGTCGTCTTTGCCACGTACCCGCGTTCACGCGTGTTAAACTGCCAGTCTCTCGCGCTGTAGTTTGAAAGCGTGGTCTTCATTATCTCTCCATCCGTGCGTGTGGAAGTGTCATTAGACGAGCATGCAGAAAACCGCACGAAATGCTGGGAGATTAGAGGCGGTAAAATTTAGAAGACCCAGTGCTATCGCAATGTCATCGGGTAATGCAATCGCGGCGGCTTAGTCCCACGTGCGCCGCTTCCGAAGATGAGTTGCAGCGCACCACAGCAGTGTTCATGCAGTGACGCTTGGCGTTCGGTTTCCCCTTTTTGGGCAACCGGATGCCGCAGTCCGCTCTTGGCCGTTCAGCCGGAGCCTACCGGAAGACGCACCCCTCTGGTCTTCCTGGAAGGAATGCTACTGCTACTGTGCGCACGCCCCTCTCCCCCCCCCCCCCCTTCCCCCTTTGGCGTAACAGTCTTGGCTGCCTGCCGGTCGGCTCAAACTCCCGGGAGCGCGCAAAGCACATAACACGTTGACCCGTGGTAGCCCTGTCTGATGCCGCAAACAAATATGTTCAGTCCAACAAGCACGCAATAAATTCGTCGCAGCGCTGATGGAAGCAAGCAACTCTTCGTGTTAATGCTCGTTGCCGGCGCTGAACTCGCGACTGTTGCCTTGCAGGCAAGTAAAGGGGATCCTACTGTACATTACACGGTGACTTAACAGAAACCGGAGCTGTCCGCACAGGCGAGATAATGGAATTCACGTGGTTACTAAGAACGGCACCTGCTGATTTGATGAAAAGACCACGAGGCCAGAAAAACCTGCATAACACCGTCGAATCTTTTGATCGGTGTCTTCCCCTTTCGAATCTCACACTACTTCTGTATATTCCCGTTCCGTAATGCATCATCATCATCATCAGCTTGACTACGCCCACCGCAGGGAAAATGCCTCTCCCATGTCTCTCCAATTAACCCTGTCCTTTGCCAGCTTAGCCCACCCTATGCAATTACAATTTCATTTTAAATCTATCCGAATAACCTCTCATTGGTCTCCTGTATCTTATTTCTTCTCGGAAATTCCCATATTGTGCCGACACCGCAGCAATGGGCGAACGTACCAGCGTAGCGCTGTTATAGCGGTAAAAAAATGAAAAACTACAATGAATGTATGATGATGTAGTCACTGATTCTTTTTTTTAATGAAGATGTGTGGCGCTGTGCGGCTGAGTTGCTGTTTCAAACCTTCTAATATGACGTTTAATGGGGCACACTGTGGTTCGCTTCTGTTTGTATTGCGGGATTTGTTTGTAATTTTGTAATCATTGTTTGTTTTTTTCTCGTATGGGATCATTTAGGTTGGCGGCCTGCCTTGCAGTCGGCCAGGCACTACCCGTTATCTTTCCTTTAACTATTTTGTAGAGACCCATCGTTCACCTTAAACGGCTTCGCAGGATGATCACGCGGTGTTCGCTGGTAAAGAACTTCGAGGATGCCAGCGTACCGTTGATCAGTTCAGTTTTGAAGGAAAGCAAGTGATTGACTCAAAACAGCTTGTCTCAAACTGGTTGACAAAATTGTACCCAAAATTTTGTTCATGCGTATGAGTATTTAGGCGGTGTTTTTTCTTTTTCCCCCCGGTGGGGGGAGCAGGGCGGACTCGGAAAAAGATATCGCTGCGGCGAAATTTGACCGTAGTGCCGTGGTGCTCTTGACAGAAAGCGGTTCACGCCGCCCACTCTAGGCGAGTTGTTTTGCCCGTGTGATTTCAATACCCGGCACACTGTTCGAAGACGTAATCTAGCCCCTTCTTGCAAAGTGCCGCAGGATCATAGAGCCATCGGAGAATTACCAGGATTTTGAAACCATTACCATCGTCACCTGGAGGGTAGCGGCGGAAACGTGGAGGGTCTTCACCTCCCAAAGATGCACTATTATCATTATCTTCATCATCGCCATCATATCGAGGGTCAACGGCATGTTTCTTTGCGTGATTGTTGGAGTGTGTGTTACATGAGAGCTGGCGCGTTTACCTGCTGGACATTCCGAATGTCATTAATGTGGACTCGGTTGTGGGCACTGTTTGCAATGCATCATGCACGCATATGTAGTAATGTGCGATCTATATGGACCTTGAAATGGGGGTTGGTGGGGACTTGGTGTGACGTGGAATTACATTGTTATCACGCGACTAGCTGTGACGTCACATAACATCATCGTCAAGTGACTAGGTTTGACGTCACATTACGTCGTTGTCGGGTTTCCTGGCATGACATCACACTCGTATGAAGATACCACTAATTCTACTAATTAGTCAGTGTTGCATAATAACAATATTTATGAATGATCAGACATGTTAATTAATGTGTATTACTTATTATAATTAATTACGTTATATCATCACCTTCGTCGTGTGAATTGTCGGCTCAGGACGTCACATGGTGCCGTTTCTTGCCGACACTTTTTTGCGGATATTAACTTGAAACTGAGCCACGTAATGCTTTCGCATTATTAAAAGAAGCCACTCGCTTCTGCATAGACATAAATACAACGCGCATCTGATGGTGTACTACAGTCGCAGCTTGTTAAAAGTTTTCGAAGGCAGCATACAGAGGACTGGAAAAAGCGTTTTCTGGGTGGCAAAATTTTCATCTAATCTGAGTGCTCTCGCTATGCCGGATAGAGCTAGAAAATCGAAATATACTGATATGCGTCTGCATAGCCGTCGCGTTGGAAAGTACATTGGGAATCAGTTTCTTTACATTCGGTAACTTTTTTTAAAGTCTAGGAAGAGTATCCTGAATACCCCCCCCCCCCCCCCCCCCCCGCTCCCAATTTCTGGTGGATGGTGCAGAAGGTCTGTGTTTGTCAATTGCCGGTTCGTGCGTGAATGAGCGAGAGGCTTCCAAAAGGAAGAATTATACGCGAAGCAGGTTGCTGAATACTGACACTGATAAGCTTACAAATAGTTAGTCAAGCAAACTTAATGAAAAAAGTTCCCCCTGACGTACTGGTGTTAACCGCGTAAGGGACACCACTGTCCGCAGGCCATAAGCTCTCCGAGGGTTCAACCCATATAATAAGCTTCTCCTATTCCGTGCACATCAATAGTGTCTGTGCACGCCTTATTAAATAATGACGGACCGCTTAGTGCCGTTATTGTTATAACTAATCATCACAAAAGTACCATCATCGTTTTGGCTTTCATGTCTCACAGTATTGTCAGAATTCTTTGAACTGAAAACTTCATCTTTTTTTTGCTTTTTTGTTTTCTGAGGTCGGGCAGCCGACCTCAACCCCAAATTTTGAGGTTGAGGTGAGGTCAAGATTTTCGAGGTCAAATGCCCACCTCTGCTAACTTCTGTCGCTAAGTTTAAGCCTATTTGACACAGAATTAATGGCGTATTATAAAAAATTAACTATCTCTTAACCGCAGCGGTGGCCGAGTGGTTGAGCATCCACGTCTCATACGTGGGTGCGGGGTTTGATTCCCATTTGCCGCCGGGTACCCACCAGTGATACAATCGGTACAAGCTTTCCCTTGGCCTGGTGCTCGGCCAGTAATTGGTGAAATGCTTGGAAAATGGGTCTTTGACGCCACATTGAGTAATCGGAAATTACCTTGTGCCATGGCGCTCAGTGGCAATAGTCGCCCTTGCGCCATAAAAATCCATAATCATCATAAATCATCATCATTAACAGCGCTGGGGGCGAGAGTACGCAATTCGTGCGCAAGGAGCGGTTCCGAACGACATAAGGTTACTCATTATTGTTTTGCTTGTGCCACTGAGTGAATGCGGCAATTTCACTACAAATTAAGGTATTATCCACTTAACGCCAATAAACCCTCCAGCCATTAAGTCATGGCACCTCTTCGCGCAATTTTGGGTGCGCTCCGAGAAACCCTTAGAGCGTGGGGGGTAGCGGTCTCGACCACAAAGGAGATGCCCTCGACTCAGCGTGGCAAGCTCAGCCGGAGACCAGCTACCAAGTGAGAAGGGGGGTGGCCCTTTGGTGCCCAGCTTTCGCCGGTCGCCAGCCATAGAATGGTTCAGAGCCAAAGGTTCACAAAACAAAACAAAGTTTATATAGCAGAAACGATACAGATGATTTCATAATCACTCCTACGAGCACATACAAAGTGATTTACAAAACAATGCAACTCGTGCAGAGTAACACTTGACAGGGATTAAAATTTAACAGAATATTTGCACCCAGACTGCACCAACACAGAGGGAGACAAACAAGCAAAACACAATTTGTTCACCGGGCACTGCGACAGTCCGACGACCTGAGGAACATGACGGGGGCGATCCGCAGGTTGACGCACGTTGCCTCGCTGGTTCGTGGCTGGTCGAGTGGTGTTCTCCCGGGAGTCGAGCAGGCCCGTTTCTCTGAAGCTTAAACAGTGGCTCGGGCTGACAGACAGCGGTTAACGTCGCTCATTTGTAGGTGCGGTCCGCGTCTGTTCGGTCTTCGCGCCAAGGCAGGCGCGCTCATACACGCAGTATCAACTGCACAATTTCCTTCTCCTGCTCGCGCCGGGCGCATCACTCCATTGGTCGAGCGCCGAAACCGCTTTCCAGAAGCATCCAGATCTTTTAAGCACGCCGCCGCCGCCGGCTCGAAAGCGAATGGGAGAGGGCATCACTTAGCCCGGTCGAGGGTTCGCCCTCTATGTCGACATTGAGTAGAAATTACTCAAACATTGTAGAGAAATCGACTGCTCGCGCGGCGATGTTTAATCGAGATTCTTAGATTGGTAGGTCGCACCAGATGGGGGGGGGGGGGGGGAGAGAGAGAAAATAATGGGAATGCGCAGCCCTATAACTGTCTCCTTAAGTAGGGACCACCGCAACGGGGCCGAGCGATATAGATGGAATAAAGAGATGTGAGAGGAGGCAGATCAGGAGCGGGAGTAGGGGGGGGGGGGGAGGGGGTCGGCATAAGGTGGCGGGTGACGCGACCGGCCCGAAGCGGCTCCAAGAGGGCTGGACTATCAAGGTGACATGGAAGGACCCATTCGCGTTAAGATTACCGCATTAGCGGATTGCGGACGAGGATTATGCGCGCGAAAGAAGAGATAAGATTCCGCGAAGCGGCTGCGGGCATGTAATGCTCGCAAAGAGACGGATAGTCGGCTCTAGGCAAAAAGGGAGCGAGCGAAACCGCCCGACGGCCAAGAGAGCGGGAGGGCAAGGGAAACAAGGCGCCCGATAGTATTAAGCGGTGGCGGCAGAAGCGGATGAGTCCGGGGCGTCCCGTCCGTGAACACAACGCAGACTACCGCCCATAGATAGCGAAGAGCGCGCCCGCGCACCCTTGTACGCCGACGACTGACATGTTTGCCTTGCCGCCGCGCCGGCGAGCAGAGTGGAAAGGGCAGCAGCACACGCAAAGTTGCACGCTCTCCGGGGTTCCCTTTCATTCATTCATTCATTCATTCATTCATTCATTTACATTTATTCATAACCTTGCCTCACAAATTATCAATACACTGACTGAACCCATAGCCAGATGCTAGTGTGAGGTTCAGAAACATAATACATACTGGCAATGACACAGCACTTGTGTAAAATGAGAAGTACAAAATCAACGGCGAAAAACCAAAATACCGCATACAATGAGAAGAAAACATAATAATGTGCATTTTACCGCAGAATGAGTAAAGATCTATCAAAAACAAAATTGTACAAGAAATACAAAGCGTAAACGACTACCACAGAGGTCAAATAAGACTCATAAATTATGTTCTTAATGTTTTATTTGTTTCGTGGCACTGTTTTGTTTCTGAGGGTAAAGCATTCCAAACCTTGGCTCTTGAAAACTGCACCAATCTTTCGCTGTAGATGTTATTAATCGGTGGCAGATTAAATTTACTATGTGTGAGGTTTCTTGAGAGTCGAGAAGGACAGCGAAACAGGGAGGCATTGAAAGGTTGATTACATTCTCCTTGTTGTTTACACACACCGCTATGTTTAATGTCCCAACAAGGTCAAAAGGGGGGATATTTACTAACTGGAAAAGTGGTCTACTTGGCTCGTTGTACTTGCTTTGTGTTATAATTCGGATAGCCCGTTTTTGTAATCGCCGGATACGATCAAGGTAAGTGTTTTATGTCAAACTCCATGATTCTACACAGTATGTTAAATGACTGTTAATAACGGCAAAATAAAGGGTACGCAGTGTATGTGTATTAAAACAATCGCGGGCCTGTAATAAGACATAACAGCCCTGAAGCCAACTTAGAACTGACGGCGCTAATCTGATTTTTCCAGTGAAGGTGTTCATCTAGAATGACACCAAGATAGTTAAATGAGTGTGTTCGTTCAAGTGAGTGGTCGTTACTGAATATGTTAATTTGGTTGCTGTCAATGACTTTTGCTCGTGGGCTAAATACTATATATTTGGTTTTGCTTGAATTAATCGTTAGCTTGTTGTAAAAAACCAACAATAATTCTTTTCGGTTCAGCGTTTGTTTTTGCTTCTAAATCCGCATGGTTGTCAGCTGTAACTATGATGGCAGTGTCATCTGCATACATTAAAATATCAGAGCAACTTAGGGACTTCGGCAAATCATTCAAGTATAACAAAAACAACATGGGCCCTAAAACGGATCCTTGAGGAACCCCGGTCTGTAAATATTGAAGTGATGATATGTTATTCATAACTGCAGCTTGTTGACGGTTTTCGATGTAACTAGAAAGTAAGCTGTAGACTTCACCGCGGAATCCATAATGGTTTAATTTGTGCAGCATAATAGCGTGGTTCACGGTATCAAACGCTTTCTTTAAATTAACAAAGACTACGGCGGCCAGTCTGTTTTCATGTAATGCCGTATTAATTAATTGAGTCAAGCTTAGAACAGCAGATGCCGTTGAATGATGTTTTCGAAATCCATGTTGCTCTTGACAGAGTAAGTTATACTTTTCTAAGAATTTGCAAATATTGTTGGATAGAATCTTTTTCTTAAGTATTATTAATAACACTTAGGCGAGAGATGGGTCTGTAGCTTGACGGATTGGATCGGTCTCTATCTTTGTATACCGGGACAATTTTGGCAATCTTTACAGCGGAGGGGTACTTTGCACATTTTAATGAATGATTAAAAATTTTCACAAGATGCGTACCAAGATATCAGTGTTTTCCTTAATTATGCGTGGGTAAATTCCGTCCAGTCCAGCAGATTTATTGCCTGGTGAGCTCAGAATAATGGATGCAATTTCATCGGGTTTGATTTCAAACATTCCAAAGGTATTGAGAACTGGATTGGATGCAGCATTTTGTTGTTGTGATTCATGGATTTTAACAGCTAAGGACGAGCCGATATTGGTGAAAAATGAATTAAATCTTTCTGTAATACTGCCATCTATTCTCTTCGGGAGAACACGGCGCAAATTTGCTTTGCCAGCGACTTCATTTATTATTTTCCAGACCATATGCGAATTGCCGGATGCTTGTTCAACTAAACGCGTGTAATATGCTTTTTTTCGTTCCCACATCATCGACACGGATCTGTTGCGCAGGCTCTTAAATTGGTTTAGATAGTAAACATTATCTTTGTGTTGCTTCCATTTGCGGTACCATGAATATTTTTCTTTTAGAACGGCGAGGATTGGCTCAGTCATCCAAGGTCATAGTGGCGCCTCATAAGAGCGAACACTAATATTTCTGCTGCAGTTAGTATCCATTTGCGAAAGCGTGTCTATTAGGTTACTAAACTATGTATCGACGTCGTCATGGCATATTACATTGGGGTCGACGGCCAGTAATTTTTCACGCAGCAGGGCATAATCTATTTCAGATAGGTACATCTTGCTCTCACGTTCTGGTTTTATATCAGTGTCAACCGCAACAAAAAGTGGGAGGTGATAGGAGTTGGGTTCGCTGTAAACCCCAGCGCGTATCCCAGTCACTATATTTGTTAATGCATGATCAATATTTGATAAAGAGGAGGTAGTTACAAGCGTGGGAGTGTTAATCAGGTTTCGGAAATTGTACGATGTTAACAGGTTCACGTAGTCTTTGTGGCATTCGGTACTTGTATCAATATTGAAATCGCCCACAATAATTATGCGTTCTGAATGTGTAGTAAGAGTTTCAAAAATTCCTCAAGTTTATCAAGAAAGGAGAATGGCGTGAATTTATTGGATGATAAATAACTCCAACAGTGAATGACAGGGGCAGTTTTATGAACAGTGTTTTTATGTGTGTATTACTGAGGGTGACTGGTGCCAAAAACGAGAAAGGCAGACTATTTTTGAGAAAAAGGCAACACCACCACCACGGTTTTCTTATTATCTCGGATGAGATAACATAACCTAGGCGGGAAGCATAACGTTCTTATCTTTTTGCAGCCAGGTTTCTGTAAGCGCTACAATATCAAAAGATTGGGAATATCTCGTAAAACAAGCCACTAGAAGGTTCAGGTTCTTCCTTACACTGCGGATATTTGAGTAAAATATTGACGTATTTTTGTCGCTGCTTAACAGGTCATCATCTCTTATGGCCAAAGACATTGTAAGAGCAAACAGGTACAAAAACACAAGAGCATTGGTAATTAGACAATTTTTTCCAGGACATTGTTGCGTTTCGCCTACGACGCGCGGTATAGCCGGCGCGGATGCAACGGACGCCGGGGCTTCGTTCAAAGTGGTGGTCATTTTGGGCCCGTTCAGTGCTGCCGTAACGCCTCCCGCCAAGCGCGTCCAGGCAGGTTTCAATGCCACGTGTCGTCGTGTGTGCGTGTGTCTGTGTGCATGTTGGTGCCCACGCTTGTCAAAGCGCGGCAGCCGGGGAGAGGAGCTCCCCAACTGGGAGGCGAGGAGGTCTGACCGGCGCCGGCCCGGCGGACGCGCACGTCACGTCTGAACATGTCCGAGCGTCGCCGTATCGGGCGCCTCATCCCGTGCCGTTCCTTCTTGCCCTCGACTCCGAGGGTATAAAAGGCAGCTGCCCCGGACGCCAAGGAGACTTCGATTTCTTCCTTCGAGTAACGTGGTCGCCCTGACCGGCTGCTCTTTTGCGATGCCAGAATAAACAAATTGTTCTGTTGCCAGTCGACTCATCCTTTGCCGGGACCTTCGGATGTTACCAGCTGTGCCCCAGGCCGCCAGGCCAACGCTACCCTTGGGGCTTGCGACCCATTTGCAACAACTGGTTGCCAGCGGTGAGATCCCGACAACGGAGGCCAGCAGCGAAGATATGCGGTCAACTGTATGCTGAGCAGCACAACGACCATCCGGGAGCAGTGCAACGAGCCCTGTGTGATGACTGGTTGCCTGCAGCGGAACGACTGCGCTGAATTCTTGGCTGCGAGGTTTGGTGAGTGCGGGACTTTCTTCTTCTGAGTTTTGCCAGGCTTTCGTTAGTGTCAGAAACAGAGCTGGTAATTGTGGTTGTCGTTGCTGCCGGGTTAGTTTGCGGCAAGACAATAGTAGGCAGTTGAGAAAGCAGCATTCGGAGCAGCCATGGATTTGAAGTCGTTGCGCAAACCGAAATTGCTGGAGCTTGCAAGAGAGTTGGGTCTGGATGTCTCAAACTCAGAAAACCAGAACTGCTAAGGGCTATTCTTGAGTTGGAGGCTGAGGAGGACGAGCTGTCGGAATGCCTTGAGACCATTGAGGAGAGGGAACAAAAAGAAAAAGAGAAAGACGAGCGCGAACGTAAAGAACAAAAAGAAAAAGAAGAGCGCGACCGTCAACACGCTTTGGAAATGAAGCGTCTCGAGGTAGAGATGGAACGCGCTCGTAATGGAAGTCAGGCACACGGTGCAGGAGAACGGGTATCGTTCAAAATGACTGACCTGATGCGGCCGTTTAAGCTTGGAGAGGACATTGGTTTGTTCCTGGTTAACTTTGAGCGAACGTGCGAGAAGCAGGGGTTCTCTCGGGAAACGTGGCCACAGCGCTTGCTCACTTTGTTACCCGGCGAGGCGGCCGACGTAGTCGCTCGCTTGAAGAGAGAGGAGGCAGAGGATTTCGACCAAGTGAAATCGAGTCTGCTAAAAAAGTACAGAATGTCAGCGGAGGCGTTCCGTCGGAAGTTTCGGGAAAATAAAAAAGGCAGAAGCGAGTCATATACAGAGTTTGCCTACAGGCTTATGTCAAACATGCAGGAGTGGCTCAAAGAAGAGAAAGCGTTTGGTGACCACGAGAAAATTCTGCAGTGTTTCGGGCTAGAACAGTTTTATAGTCGGTTACCTGAGAACGTGCGGTACTGGGTCTTGGATAGGCCAGACGTTAGTACAGTGGCTAAAGCCGCCGAGCTAGCTGAGGAGTTTGTGACGCGTCGGGCTCGCGGAGCTAAGGACGGTCAAAAGGGTGAATTTGGCTCCAAGTCTGAGAGGCCGAAGTTCACACCCATGAGAGCAAGGGGGGACACACGTAGTGCGGATGCGAGTGAAAGCAGTCCGACCGAACGTAAGGAGACGGCGGCAGCCGAAGCCGAACGCAGAAAGCGGTTCGAGAGGAGGCAAGCGCGCGTGTGTTATACGTGCCAGAAACCGGGTCACTTTTCGGCGCAGTGTACAGAAACAAAAAGAAAAGTCGTGTGTTTGTCATTATGTAGCACTGACGAGAACATGAAGCTTCTCGAGCCTTACATGCGAGACTTCCTCGTGAACGGGAAAGAGTGCCGAGTGCTTCGTGATTCCGCAGCTACAATGGATGTAGTTCACCCCTCTTACGTAGAACCCGATATGTTCACGGGCGAGTGCGCATGGATCAAGCAAGCCGTGGAAGCTCATAGCGTGTGTCTGCCCGTAGCAAAAGTGCTTATTGAAGGACCTTTCGGAGCACTTGAGACGGAGGCCGTAGTGTCATCTATGCTGCCCCCCCAGTACCCGTACCTATTTTCGAACAGGTCCGATCACCTCCTGCGCGAGAAGGGGCTTTTGTTTGGTGAGGCTAGCGTTCAGGCCTTAACCAGATCGAGAGTTCGGGAGCTCGCTGCAAAGGCGGTAGTTGCGGGGCCGACGTTGTCGAACAATGAAAAAGGGTCGGAGGCGCAGCAAGCTGATATTCCGAGCACGTCCGAACTGAATAAAATTGAGCCTGTAGCGTTGAAGGCACCAGGTACTGGAGAGGAAATGCCCGACATGGGAAAGTTAGAAGAGCTTCCGGTCGAGCTTCCGGGACTAGGCTCAGTGACGAACAGGGAAGACACTGATCAGCTCATTAGTGACTTATTCATTAAAGCACCGCTGTCGGCTGGGCAGAAAACCGAACTACACCAACTCTTACAAGAGTTTCAAGGTCAGTTCTCTGAGAGGCCTGGTAGGACTTCTGTCCTTACTCATGATATAGAACTTACCTCCCCAGAGCCAGTACGATCCAAGGCGTACCGGGTGTCACCCCGCCAGCGCGATATTATGGAGGCTGAGGTAAAGAAAATGCTACAGCTCGCGATGTTATTGAGGCGGGTGAGAGCGATTATACCTCCCCTTTGATTTTAGTTGAGGTGCCGGGCAAGGAACCTCGTCCTTGTGTCGACTACCGCAGGCTTAATTCCATCACTAAGGATAAAATTTATCCGATCCCTAACATCGAGGAGCGCCTTGAGAAAGTTAGTAGCGCTCAGTTTATTTCCACCCTAGATCTTGTCAGGGGTTATTGGCAGGTTCCACTTACAGAAGAGGCTAGCAGGTATGCGGCGTTCATTTCACCAATGGGAACATTCCGTCCTAAAGTTTTGAGTTTTGGTTCGAAGAACGCGCCATACTGCTTTTCAAGCCTCATGGACAAAGTGTTGCGGGGACAGGAAGGATTCGCTTTACCGTATTTAGACGACGTAGCGATATTCTCCGCATCCTGGTCTGAGCATATGGCACACTTGCTGGCAGTGCTAACCCGCCTGCGCGAAGCGGGCTTGACAGTCAAGGCTCCCAAGTGCCAATTAGCACAGGCCGAGGTTGTCTACCTTGGTCACGTGATTGGACAGGGTCGACGCCGCCCCTCTGAAATAAAGGTGGCCGCTGTGCGAGACTTCCCGCAACCGCGCACGAAGACCGATATTCGGTCGTTCTTAGGTATCGTCGGATACCTGGGGATGTACCTCTGATAGTAGCCGGCGACACCTAAGAACGACCGATATTCGGTCGTTCTTAGGTGTCGCCGGCTACTATCAGAGGTACATCCCCAGGTACTCCGATATCGCGGCTCCTCTGACGGATGCTCTAAGAAAAACAGAGCCCCAAACAGTCGTCTGGAGCGAGACAAAGGAAAGAGCTTTTAGCGCCCTAAAGAGCGCCCTAACAAGCCAACCTGTGCTACGATCGCAAGACTACACAAAAGGGTTCGTCGTTCAGTGCGATGCTAGTGAGCGAGGCATGGGCGTTGTACTGTGCCAACGGGAAAATGGAGAAGTAGAACACCCCGTCCTGTATGCTAGTCGTAAGCTGACCTGTCGTGAGCAGGCGTACAGCGCCACCGAGAAAGAGTGTGCGTGTCTCGTGTGGGCCGTTCAGAAATTGTCATGCTACCTAGCCGGCTCGAGGTTTATCATTGAGACGGATCACTGCCCTCTCCAATGGCTGCAGACCATCTCTCCCAAAAATGGCCGCCTCCTGCGCTGGAGCCTCGCTTTGCAACAATATTCCTTTGAGGTGCGTTACAAAAAGGGGAGTCTCAACGGTAACGCCGATGGCTTAAGTCGAAGCCCCTAACGTGGGAATCCGCCTCAAAGTTGTTTGTTACTGATCTTTTCTTCCTGAGGTAGGATTTTTAACATATTGCTTTTGTTTAGCGCTTCAAAGTGATTATGTGCTTTCTAGTGCAATTTTCCAATTTGTGGACGCGTTCTGAGTGCTGCTTGACTACTGTAAGGAACTAGGCAGTAGTATAAAAGGGGAAAGAGCCTGGCAGAGCTTAGTGAGGGTTGTCTCGTGCTTGCTGACTGAGCGGTTGCGTTTCGGCGTAGTTCTAACGCTTGCTGGGAACGAGCACAAAAATGGCAACTCTCCCGAAGTCACTTTGCAGTGTCCTGTGTGATCCTGAACCTGAGAACGAGGCCTTCTCTGTGCGCTGCGCTCAAGCAACGTCGAGGGACGACCGGTTTCGATTACGAGCATCATCGAGCGACATCCCTCCGGACAGCGGATGCAGTCCCCTGACTATCGGGATCTCCTTCTCCAGGCGGGGCGGTCTGTTACGTTTCGCCTACGACGCGCGGCATAGACGGCGCGGATGCAACGGACGCCGGGGCTTCGTTCAAAGTGGCGGTCATTTTGGGCCCGTTCAGTGCTGCCGTAACGCCTCCCGCCAAGCCCGTCCAGGCAGGTTTCAATGCCACGTGTCGTCGTGTGTGCGTGTGTGTGTGTGCATGTTGGTGCCCACGCTTGTCAAAGCGCGGCAGCCGGGGAGAGGAGCTCCCCAACTGGGAGGCGAGGAGGTCTGACCGGCGCCGGCCCGGCGGACGCGCACGTCACGTCTGAACATGTCCGAGCGTCGCCGTATCGGGCGCCTCATCCCGTGCCGTTCCTTCTTGCCCTCGACTCCGAGGATATAAAAGGCAGCTGGCCCGGACGCCAAGGAGACTTCGATTTCTTCCTTCGAGTAACGTGGTCGCCCTGACCGGCTGCTCTTTTGCGATGCCAGAATAAACAAGTTGTTCTGTTGCCAGTCGACTCATCCTTTGCCGGGACCTTCGGATGTTACCAGCTGTGCCCCAGGCCGCCGGGCCAACGCTACCCTTGGGGCTTGCGACCCATTTGCAACAACATCTTCACAAGTTTTGTGCATTACTTTAGAGGTTTCCTATTTTCTCATCAAGATTTTGCCTTAAGGCACCAATGCGAACCTCCAGCCTCAGTCACGCTTTACTCCAATAGCTTTGCCGAGCAAAACCTTTTTTCCGGGCAAAAACTGGATTGTTTGGGGAGCCAAGCACGGAAGTATTTAGCCTGTTCTTCTTCGCAGCTTGCAGGATTCTGTCACGTGGGGACTTTGACTTAATCTTCACAATTACATTGGAAGGTTCCTTCGACTTGGTTGGAACACGGTGTATCACGTCAATTTCTTCAGGAGAAAGCTCAACCTGTAGGTAGGAAGATACCTGTGTCATCATGCTACTGAGATTCTCATTATCAGTTTCAGGGATTCCTTTCAATTCGATGTTATTCCTTCTGCTGTATTGCTTCAGTCCAACCAATTGTGTACTTAGCTCCTTCACTTCGTTCGTCAGCTTCTTGTTTACTTGCTGAATTTCCAGATTATTCTTCTTTACTTCTGTGAGTTCAAGCCTCATCGTTTTAACTTCTGTTCGGAAGTCCTCAAAGGCACTGTTCATGAAACCGATTGATTCCTTCACTGCTGCTATTTCAGTCTGTACAGCATCGCTAGATGAATTCAACTTGTTTACTGTGACCTTGATTTCAGTCATGGCCTCCATAAATTTAGGCCATTTCCATTAGAAGCTTAGTAACTTCTTATATGCTTTTGGGAGCCTCGTCTGCGAGTGTCTTGGCAAAGTTGTCAAGTTGCGTATCGTCGTCCCCCATTTTAACAAGTTTTCGACAAACGCGTCACAAACAACAAGAGGCACCAGAGCAATGCAGCAAACGCAAAATGCAATGAAATTAACTTTCACACGATTGTGTGTGCGCCCACCTGCATGAGTACAGCAATACGGTTAGCAGTCGCACAGACGGCTGCCAGCACTGCACTGATGTGTCCGTGGTTCTCGCTGGCTCCTTTTATCGGGTTGCTGGAGGGGCGTCGTAAGCCTTCCGCGCACGCGCGAAATTTCTGGTTGATCGCTTGCACAGATCACTCCACAGCCACGTTCCGGAATGCAGCGTTGGTGCTGCGTTGGGTAAAATCGTCCTGCGCCGGTCGATGGAACCGTGTCAAGATGCCTGCATGAGTACAGCAATACGGTTAGCAGTCGCACACACGGCTGCCAGCACTGCTCTGAAAACTAAAACTTTGAAAACTAAAACTACAGTTTAGATTTCACTACGGTGCGGGCAGGCGCGATTGCTTCTGCGCTGAGCAGTTTTTTCGAATATGAGACGAATTTTGTGATACGCTGGCCCTTCATCGAGAATATTATTGCACAATATTCTCACAAACTCACTAACGAATGCCAAGATACAGTTATCAATACAATGATGTCTCCGTACAAGCGTCTTGACAATTGTCAAAATACAATGAAATCCACTTTGCAACTCGGCAATACATTAACTCAATTCTGAATAGAGGGCACACAAATACATGGCAGCCTTCTGCCTATACTTCCACATTCGGCGTACATGGGCTCGGAATAGTAACGGTGGAGCAATTGCCGGCAGCAACTGCAAGGCTAATCCCACCGGTAGCTTACAACCACTCAACTCAACTCAACTCGGAATAGTACTGTTTCCCTCAAGCTTTTAGTCGCACTTGTGGTTCTCTTTAGCACGCGACTCTGGCATTTCTTCCTCTCGCGAGCTCTGCTCTTCTTCCACCTTCTGCTGAGACTTTTGTTTCGAACGCGGTTCTGACTACGTTTTCTACTTCGAGCCCTACTTCTTTTCCTGCGGCTAGTGCGTCTGTTGCGAACAGATTTTACGCCAGTTCGCTCATGACGGCTCCACTTCTTGTGTGTTCTTTCTCGGCGTGCGCTCTTGTGTTTTGCGCGCTTGCGCTTCCAGACTGAGTCCTTATTGAACGTTGGGCTTTTTTTGTCTGAGCTTCTTTCCCACTTTGCTGCGAGGTTCTTGCAGCTCGCTTACACCCGACTCCACTGTTTCCAGCTGGGTTTTGCTTCTTCCCTATCTGTTACTGAATTTTCTCCAGGGCTTCTGCTGTTTGGCTTCACCAGCTTCGGTGGTGTCCGACTCGTTTCTCTTTCTTCTTATTTTCTTCCTCATTCTTCTTTGGGGCAGGCCAAGCTCGTTTCCACATGCATCATACGAGCTACGCTCTCGTGATGAAGCCACTGGTTCAGCTCCTTTTTGTAGTTCGAGGACGAAACTTTCTTCTCGGTCAGATTTTTTCTTCTTTTCCCTCTTTCTGACCCTCCTTCGGGCACAGTGCTCGCAGCATGGTACAGGACTCATTGAAGAATCGTCCTCCTCACTGCTAAATTTTCTTTCATTTTGTCAGTTTCGGAGCAATTGTCGCAAGGCTTTCTCTAAGTCTGCTCTATTGCTTGTGCTGCACTTTCGCCTTCCTAAGAGGAAAAGACCCCCTCGCTGCTCGAGGGTTCACTAGGAACAATCTCCTGTTTTTCATTGAGTGCCCTCTCCTCAGCTACAGTCACGTCGGAGCTACAGAACTCATTGCCACTTGACCGCTCTCTCTCTCGCAGTCAGCACTGCAACATTCAGGCTTGTTGCATTCGGACCTCTCGATGGATGTCCAATTTTCTTCTCCGTCGTCTTCAGGCGACGTCATGTTGGCTTTCTCTCTAGTGCCTGCTACCTCGGTAATGACTTCACTTTCCTGAGAATACGACACTTCGATCTGGTCCTCACTCTCTTTAATATGAGCTGTAGGAACAGGCTGTCCCACAGCCACACTCTCAGTATGGAGCTAGTTACAACCTCTTCCATAGTTGCCAACAAACCACACTCGTGTTGTGCAAACGCCGAACTTCAGCAAGCTTCCTAGGAAAGATTACATACTCTTCTTGAAATTATTTTTCTCCTTCTTCTCGTTGTCTTTGTCTCTCTTTCTTAGCGGCTTTTCTAGCGCGCTGTCTTTCTCTTTCTGTCGCTTCGCGAATCTCTTTCCATTTCTGGGCCACCCACTGAACCAGTTCAGCTCCCTTCAGACCCTTCTTAAGGCCTAGCTCGGTTAGCTCTTTGAGATTCATTCTGAGCCTGAACTCTTCAAATGCAGTTCATAATGTCTGTTCGATGAAGCACACTAACCGCTTGAGTGCGGCATCTCACAATATCGCTCTGCTGCTAAACACTCGTTTACGACTACTTCGTAAACTCCTTCCGAATCTTTCACCGTCCTCTGCGCTTGCAAAGCAGCAAACGTCCTGTCGCGGACGCCAGAAAGTCACCTCTTCGCGCACTTTTGTGTGCACTCCCAGGCACCTATAGAGCGTGTTGGGGTAGCGGTCTCGGTCACAAAGGAGATGCCCTCAACTCCAACGTTTTTAGATCTCTTTCAGTTTGCAAGCTCCCACCGAGCCGCGCACGAGAAAGCGGCCCCCTTCCGTTTCCACTCACCATGCGGCGCTGCTGTCACTGTCGGCCCGGAGAGCTCGCGCTCGGCAGCGGTTGCGGCAGCCTTCTCCGCCGGATCTCATCCGCTATAACGTGGCGAACGAACGCGCAGAATTCAAATTTGTTGGCCGTCTTTTAATTGTCCCGTAGAAACTTCAGTCTCATGGTTAAAGAACTGTTTGGCCTGAGCAGTAAGGGTGAGATAAAGAGCAGGCTGAAGCAAGATCGCGAAAAACTGCGATCGTTTACTTGCTTCGCGCTTTATCTATCGCATCGTATTTACGATGTTTATCCTGGATAGTTTAGTGCCTGTTGGCGTAACGCTATCAATAGTTCTTGTGAATAGTTCACGAACCATAATGGAAGATTTAAAATATCCATGTACCGTTCTGTTTTTAGAACAGTCACGAAATTCCGCGCTCTGTTACCGACGTAAGGAGCACAGCACAAAGAGCAGGGTTTTTCACGTTCACTTAGAGCATTTATTTAAATGCACACAAACACTGAATGCAGACACACCTGTTACGAAACACGGAAGGAATGCCTACAGAAGACGAGCTTTTTTATTTGCAATGGTGACTTTTTCTCTGCTTTCCAGCCGGCGATTCACAACTCTCGCGTAGAAGTGCATGCGTGTAACTATGACAAAATTCAGCACCTGGCATGTAAAAGAGGCCATATGCTCTGCGCATCCAAGCCGCGCAAGGTTTCTCAATTCCAACTCGTCTAACACCTCCCAAAACATATCTGCGAAAAGTGGGCCTTCTTTCAATGAAGTTGAAACTGCTCTGTTTACAATATTTATAAACTCTAACATCTTTTTTGTAGGATGTTTTAGGCAGCCTTGCTCGAAGCTCCTGTACACGGTGAGGTACGAGTCACTGCTAACAACTGGCACTGGGGAGCTGATATCCTCTATGCAGGAAGGGCATGTTGTACTCTTGCTGAATTTATGCACCACATAGCCCGAAAAGTAGTATGATATGCTTTCATCTACTTCTCCCTTGGAGTAAATGTGGTCACTGCCACTGTGCTGGGGCAAGTCATTAGGTTCAGAGGTTAACTCAAGAATTCTGGATTCAATCAGGTCATGCAGGTGTGCTTGCTTACAGCGGTGTGATTCTCTCGATTTCTTCAGTGTGTCTTGAATACCTACAAGCACAGCACTCGGTGCACCCTCCACACTTCCACGCAGACCGGTCTTTATAGGTGTGTACAGAGTAAGCAGTCGGAATATTTGTGTGAAATTCACGACTGTCGGATGTGACTCGTCGCCTCCAAATGAGCGCACCAATCCGCTACTTTGACAAGGCGGCGGCAGCGGCGGCGACGGTAGGGAGGGGCAAACAGTGTGGCGAGCGCCACCGCGCGGCAGGAAAGAGAAAGGCGACACTCCGCGCGCCGGAGCTTTCAAACTGAAAGAGATCTAAAAACGTTGCTCAACTCAGCGTGGCAACTACGCCGGAGACCAGCTACCAAGTGAGAAGGGGGATGGTCGTTTGGTGCCCAGCTTTCGCCGGCCACCAGCCAGAGAAAGGGTTGGAGCCAAAGGTTCACAAAATAAAACAAAGTTTATACAGCAAAGAGTCGATACAGAGGATTTAACAATAACTCGTACGAGCACTTACAAAGTGACTTATAAAACAATACAACTCGTGCAGAGTAACACTTTTGAGAGATTACAATTTAAGAGAATCTTTGCACCTAAAGTGCACTAACACCGAGGGAGACAAATAAACAAAACACAATTTGTTCACCGGACACTGCGACAGTCCGACGACCTGAGGAACACAACGCGGCCTATCCACAGGGTAGCGCACGTTGCTTCGCTGGTGCGAGGCTTGTCGAGTGGTGTTCTCCCGGGATTCGAACGGGCGCGCTTCTCTGAAGCTTGAACGGCGGCTCGGGCTGACAGAGCGGTCCACGCCTCGCATTTATTTATTTATTTATTTATTTATTTATTTATTTATTTATTTATTTATTTATTTATTTATTTATTTATTTATAAATACTGCCAATTCCTGTTTGAGGGATTTTTACAGGAGTGGGTTCTGGCCGGAGACAAACAGTCCACCAGGCATAAACACTATTTCATGTATGCAAAAAGGGCAGTGAAGATTATGGGGACAATAAGAATAGTCATTGGAAAAGGCAATACAAAGATAACCCATAAATAATCATCACTTTTTCCCTTCATAAATGATCGCGAGAAATAAAAACAGATACATGGTATATACAAATACATGGAAACACAAATACATGGAAAACCCCCAAAAATGTTAGAAATGCAAATATGATCATAGCTTCTTTCCTGACAATACACTTTTGGCAGTAAGCGCCAAAAAGTTCTCAGTAGTTGCCTGGACAATCACTGAATCATCAAAAGAGCTCCTCTCCCGCACAGCTCGCGGAAAAAAGGAGAACATAAAGGTATTATTGGCGCAGAAATATTCTTGCATATCGAGTTCATTTTTGTGGCGCGTTTCTCTGGAACTGTTCAGAGTAATGTATGTAGCAGAATCAGCTTTAAGTTTGTATGTAGCATCACATACAGAAACTTCAGACGGCGAAGCGTCGCACGACCAGTTAGCGTGTCAAGCGCAGTCTCCGATAGCATGTGCTTCGGAGAATCGGTGCGCCTATATCTGTTGCAGACACAGCGCACACTTTTTTTCGCTGGGAAGCCTAAATCGTAGTTTTGTTATCTTACGTGCATGGGAACCAGGCGACGTTTGCGTATTCTAGTATTAAGCGAATGATAGTAGTATACGCCAAAAGCTTGGCTTCTTTCGTAGAATACCGCAGGGCTCGTTTCAGAAACATGAGCTTACGCATCGCTTTCTTTTTTTTTACGTGATCTACGTGAGCTTCCCACCCCAGATTGGATGATATAATGATGCCTAAGTATTTATGTTCGGTAACTGTTTTGAGTGTAGTGCTGCTATAGCCGTAAGGGAAGCTAAGTTCTTTCTCGTTATAGTCATTCTTTTCTTTTTCGTTATAGTCATAGAAACAGTTTTGTCTAAGTTAAGAGCCATTTGCCACTTCGAACACCATTCCGCTATCTTACCAAAATCTTTGTTTAAGCTTATTTCATCTTCTCGGCTTTTTATTTCTCTATATAGTACGCAATAATCTGCGAACAACCTCAGTTTCGGTCCTATCTGGTCAGCAATGTCGTTTATAAAGAATAGTAAAGAGACTTGGCTAAAACAGAGCCCTGTGGTGCACCGGAAAAGCCTGGAACAGTATCTGGGCGACACGAAAGAACAGCACCCGACAAAACAGCGCACAAAAAACAGCGCAGCGACAAAATAGCGCCGGGAAAAACGACGCAGCGAAATAGCGCAGGGAAAAAACAGCACGCATAAAAACGGAGCGCCGGACAAAACGGCACAGCGACAGAACAGCACGACAACAGTAGAGCGCAGGGAAAAAACAGCACGACGACAAAACAGCGCAGCGCAGTACGGTGCAGCGCTGCAGAGGCTGCTGCAGTGGTCGAGTGGTCAAGGCAGCGGGAAGCGTAGCTGTTTGTTTGTAGACTGTTTGTAGTTTTTTATTTTAAGGGAGAAAACAATAAAACGAATCGGAAAATGCTGTTTGTAACATTTTATTTTAAGCGAAAAAATAATAAAGCGAAGCGGCAAATGCCGCTCAAAAGGGCCTCTTTTACCGATCTCATTGAATTTTCCCCTTTTACCCAAGCTCCCTCTGACCCATTCTCCCATGAAAATATGTCGACGCCATTTCCTGGAGGGCCTCCACTGAGGGGCATCTGCCACTTTGTTCTTGAGTTGTATCCGACTGTAAAAGGCGAGCTCGTCCCATAAACTACAGTTGCAGTAGCCGCCTTGTCCGTGTTCCTTCTTTGTTCGTCCTGCCTACTCCTGCGCCTTGTATCTTCGAGTCATGCACCAACTCGCCCAGCAGTCAATTTTTCTGAACTTAGACGATGAGCCTAAACAATAGTGTAATGATCCATTTAAGACAGGTGAAGGCTTGATGTGATGAAATGCCCGTGTTCCGTTCAAAAGCAGCGCGCCTTCTAACCGTCGAGTCAGTTAAACTTTTTTCTTGAATAAGTTCTTCTGGCATCCAGAGGACTACGGCGAGCTTGATAGTTTTCTCTATCCTGTAAATAGCTCATCAGGAGTCAGCATCTGTCCTTTATATGGCCTCTGAAGACTGGTTCTTTCTGCGCAGCATCTTCGTCTGCTGCAAAAGGAGATGTAAAATGACCATCTCCTTGGGTTTTACTTTTTCCGCCCATGGGCACAACCAAACCATGGCCGCTGGATCTCCCGTGGCCAAACTCACGAAAAACACAACTCTGATTCGCTCACAGAATGCGGCACGATATCTTGGAGGGGCTTTCACTCTCCTTGTTATCAGAACGCAGTGTGCTTCCTGGCAGGAGGGAAGAGCAGTACTGTTAGCCTGGTGGAACACTAGCCAGTCTGCTTGTGGTCAGATCTAAAGCGGCATCTGCATTTCACAGTGCTTCTCGCAGTTGCGGGGTGGGGAGCGTGGCTGCGGCGCTCTTTTGTTCACATCTCCAGTTACTACGCGGGTTATCCTGATGCTCCGGCTATGTGGTCCCTTCATTTTCATTTTTCTGTAACCGTGCCCTTGAGCAGATTTCTGCATTGCTGAAACTGGCAGCCTCCAAGCCCAGTGCATCATCGCCTCCGAGCAGTGGTGAGGTGGTTTTGTGTATGTTTGCAGCCGGCGGCGAAGTGTACTGCAATGAAGACCAGGTACAGGGCAACGCCGGAATCAGACGCGGGGACGCAGCATTGAAATTTTTTTCCCTTAAAAAAAGAGTACTCCGGAAATAAATGCAATAAATCGTGCTGTTCTATGTACTAGCTTTCATATTTTGACAAAGATATTACTGCGAAAATGAGGGCTGAATATGGCGCAAGAAGCAAATTTTCTCAAATTTCGAATTTCTTATCTGACACGGCTTACGTTTCCTGAGCTTTGAAACAATTTTTGTGACTTCTTTGCCTTTCGAACAACCTGAGAAAATACTTGGAATGACTACTGTGGCAGGATAAATTTTTCTATGTATTTCAAAATCCCACTGTTGTGTACCTTTCACGCACGGCTCGCAAAAAACAAGCTGGAATAGTTTGTCATAGTAACGCAATAAACCATGACCTTTCTAACATGAATCGAAGAGTGCATCACGATGTTCTGGAATTGTCTTGATATTCTTGAAGTACTCAATACCTTTATTGCTAATTATTATGAATTATAATTATAAAATATCATTAATACAAGCGGAATTTAAGAACGACGCCTATGACAAAATTTCGCACAATGCTTTACGAAAGTATCCGTCTACTTACGCTGCTGATTTACTGATAAATTTCTATACGTGCCAAAGTGACATTGTGGCCTACAAGACGCGCCAAACGACGGCGCTCATTCTTAATTAGTTGTTTGTCTTCATTTGTAGCCGTAGTGTGACGTAGTGGGCAGCTGCATCGGGAAAGGCAAAACGGGTTGCCACAAATAGACTAGTGGTACTATTAAGTAAAATTTATAAAGAAGAATGGGCATGAGCCCGTCAACCGGCACCAACGCGGCAACTATCAGTGAAGCGTGCAGATAAAAGAGAGAGAGAGAGCAGAGTCAAGAAAAATGAAGATGTAAAGAATAAATGCTTCAGGACTGCGGCTAGAAACCAACACGACGACTAATAGAACTAGGAGCTTGTAGAAAACATTTATTTCGTGAGAAGCTCACACTGTAGAGGTTTACAACTCGTGAGCTAACCGACACCCTAGCATAACATCTATTAAAGGCGTCGTTGAGTAGTTTGCCAAGACGCCTTGTAGGCGCTCAGCAATATTAGCATAGGCTGCCCTTTGGGGAACTGCAATCCAACGTCTAGCCTCCGCCTGCTTTTGCTCAGTTAGGAACTGCTCCTGCTTCAGGGCCGCAATGAGGCGGTAGGGTTCTCTGGGTGGCGGAAACCTAGCGATTGCTGCAGGCTGTTGTGCCATGCTTCAACGCTGTTGCTGCTTTTCAGCAGACCATCCAGCACGCGGTCGTGGCAGCTCGAAAGCGTGGGCGGAAACGGGGAGTTCTTCCCTGTTCGATTTCGTCCAAATGGGACACCTATGTAGGTCCGCTCAAAATAGTCAAAAGCTTCTGACTCTCGGTGGTCCAGGACTTGCACATGGTCCTGGAGCTCTTCGTAGCCTGAAAAATATTGCAGCCCATTATTAATTAAAACGAAAACAAATGCACACTCTGCCACTGCACTTACGGGAGACATTCCCTTCACTTATTTTTTCTTTTGTTCTAAATGCTTCGCCTTAAGCACATTTTTAAGCGTATGAAGGCAGAACTGCATTCTTTCACATAGGCGAAGTCGGCATTTTAGCGAAAAGTTTCTGGCATCGAACGCGTGTGCATTGGAGGTGGGAGGTAATTACCTTAACTTCTTAACAAATACTTGAAAGAAACTTGGGCTGCCAGAGCCCAACTCACCTTTGGCAACATCTCCCGGTCTCAGAAAACCCAACGCTGGAAGTAGCTGCACTGCTTCTCGGAAGTAGGAGTCGGTAGCGTACTTTCGGATAAGGCCGTTCTCTTGGACCTTCCTCAGGACAGACTGCTTCAAATGAAAAAAAAAAAACATGCGGAAGGGTTCGCGGCTGGAAACACCAACCGAAAGGCTTGGATGGCTGCCTGCTCGAAATCTGTGAGCAAACTCATTGGGTAGAGAGCCGGCTCGAGTTCCAGCATTTTCCTGAACACCCGTGTATAGGTTGCTGTCGTTTTCCTCTTTAGCAGACAATACAACATTGGCAGCACCCTGCCAGACAGCAGAGCGTGAATGGTGTACAGCTGATAAAACACAGCTGGTGCCACTGAAAATATTCCATCTGCGAACCAGTGCGAACAGGAGGCCAGGTTGTCAAGTTTTGCCTTCGTTCCAAGAAGAATGAGTTTCTACGGGTCTCCTGGTCTACCATCGAAGAGCAGAAAATCGTCACCAGTGGCCAACTGCACGAGCTCTCTATCCAATACGATGTCTGCGATGAACCAAGGCGTGGACGGCAGTGCCTTGGAAATCCTCCCTTGCCTTTTAATCATCCTCGTCATCGATGCTATTGAAGGCAGTGCTGACCTTTGAAATTCTGCAGTGCGTAAAAAAGGGATAGCAGAAATGATGAATTAGCGACGTTGTATTTCTTTTTGTCTGCAATCAAAAGTCGATCAGAAAAACAGCACTGCATTATACTCGTACCTGAGGAACATTGTGAATTCAAGCCGCACGATCCATAAAAGCCTAAAACTCCGCTTCCAAAAAATAATTCGCTGTCCGATCAAGAACAAAAAAACTGCCTAAAATTAAGAGAAGGACAAATAAAGATACAAGTAAGCCACTTTTTGCAGTGCATAAAATCTATATTAAAGAAAAGTTCTGTCAGCTAGAGGCTCGGTGCTATAGTTCTCCCTCTCCTTACGGTTGAAACAAAACTTCTAATTAGCACAGTGTCGCCGCTTATGATACGGGTTTCTCTCAAACGCTTTTGGAATCCACGCTTCTTGAAACGGCGGTCGTGTTGAAGGACTTTTGCGCTAGCAATCTGTGGACATGTTCCGGTGAAGGTGATATCCTATACGTTTAAATGGCGTTATGAACAGTTAGGTGAAGTAAATACTCTGCCTAGGAATTGCAAATATGCCGTATAGGTGAGGACGGAGGTGGGTATTACATAATTATCTTCAATAGCCCCATAGAAGAATTTAAATACAAGGCAAACACTATCTTTATTAGTGCTATATCACCTTTTTACATTTGCTCATCTCACCTGATATCTACGCCGATACAAATTGAAATATTTCCAGAGCTTTGTGACGGCTTTCTACATTGTGAGCAGAGATACAGTCCAACCCCACAAGTGAAGGAACTAAACTTACTTTTTTTTTTTGGATGCACGGCGTGTGAAGCTACTTTTGGAATTTTTTCCTGCTATGGCAAACATATGAAGTTACCATTCAGTAAAGCAGATGCCTTTGAGATGATTTTTTTGGCCCGGTTTTGAGATTCTGTCGCTTGTTGCTGCATTTTCTTCAATGTTGAAACCGCGATTCAACGATCAGGGTTGGGAAGGTGGCCTAGGTGCAAAGGCGTTGCCTGCGAAAAAAAAACAGATGTTCATGATTCAAGATAGTTCCAGAAATCTCCTCTTTAAGGAATAGCCAGCAATGCCGTCTATTTATCGGGAGTATTAGCTCCCACGAAAGTGGCTCCCAAGATTTAAGCTGTCCACAGCCTACGACGTTCGATTCCGAGCCATGTGGGACTCTGTAGTAGCGCTCCTGGAATCTTTGGAGGGGTGACGGAAATTGCTCTTGCCATTGCGCTCGTGCACGAATGTTGCTGTGTACACCCTGTTTTCGACTTGGAAAATTGCATTTGATGTCTGGCGTTCGTCACTTCCATATCGTTTCTTGTCATACTTGAAGGTTAGAAAAAAATGCCTATAAAAATGCGTTTGAAGAAAAGCCAGTGCCTGACAGGCACAAAAGGATTTTCATATACCTGTAAGTGCTTTGGTATGCATCATGAAAAGTACTCAGACCGAACACATATGACAAAAAGCGAGCAACCACCATACATGGGGCCAGCTTTCAAGTAAACGTGTTTTGGACGCTTCAGCTCAGGCCTAGATATGACCCCATGCCCACAATTCCGCGGCATTTGCATAAATTAAAACAAATAATATGGTTATCAGGAAAAACAAAGTGCGTGAGTGCCGAGCGTGGACAATTAGTACCATGAAAAGGCGCATACTGTTGAAAATGTAAATTTGATGCTAACTGTAAACTGAACAACAAGCTGGAAAAAGCTATGTTTGTATTTGTCGATGGCTGCTTTCGAGTTGGCGGTTAATTTTTTTTTTTACCTTACATGGATGCCGTACTCATGCTTTCGCGCAGCTTAATAGTGGCGGTAAACAAAAGCACGGTATATTATTTATAATTATCATCTTCAGATATTAAGAAGTTCAAAGAAGCACATAAAGAAAACAACTGAGCTTAAAGAAAACGAAATGGTAGGCGGTGATGTGCTGGTTTTTCTGTTGGTTGTCCCTTTTTGCTTTCTTTGATTTTTTTTCATTTATCACATCACTTGAAATGTTCAGCAAAGCTCTTGTTTCTGCTAGTCTTTCGTCTCGTGTCCCGTTCTTATTGCGCTGTGAGCAAAAATGCTGACAATGTGCTTAGAGAAGTGCACACACATTCGGTGAAAGAACATTCAACGTCGTAGCTGCCATTTAAACGCACAACAGCATTACAGCAAGGCGTCTATCGTTTATGTTTCATAGGGGTTTAACGTCCCAGAGCGATTAGTGCAATGAGGAACGCCGTAATGAAGGGCTCTAGAAATTTCGACCACCTGGGGTTCTTAACATGCACTGACATCGCACAGTACGCGGGCCTCACCCGGCCGTGGTGGTTACGATGGAGGCGATGGAGGCGAAATTGCGATGGAGACGAAATTATAGAGGCCCGTGTATTGTACGGTGTCAGTGCACATTAAATGTCACCAGGCGGTCGAGATTTCCGGCGACCTTTACTATGGCGTCCCTCATAGCCTTAGTAGCTTTGGGACGTTACACCCCATAAACCAAGCCTAAACGAAATCATTACATGGGCCGCTAGAATTTCGGCACTATCAAAATTCGACCGCCACAGCCGGGATCGAACCCGTGTAGCCCGGGTCAGCAGCCGAGCACATAACCACTGAGCCACCGCGACGTTGCGCGTCGATCGTTGCGTTTCTAAGTTGTCTATACGCTCATATCCCTAACGCCTCAGGTCAGTGTTTTAGTTCGGGCGGCTCCTCTTTTTTTGGCAGTTTTCAAACACCTTGAACGGAAGCGCTGCTGTTGGCGGCCAATTCTGTGACTACCTAAGCAGAATGTGCACGTCCAAGTACAACTACCAGGTCTAGAGCCATCATACCAGCATAATTTTGTCCAGCTTTTCTTGCTGTCTCTACTGAAGCAAACCATAGTATATCATCAATTCGTAATTATTTTTAATTTTTTTACTGAATCTTGCCAGTTTTTAAGCACGAATGAGCAATAAACATCCTGTGAAACGAAATCCCTGCATTCATTTCTGTATACAACTCCGTTGCAGTAGACTCCCACTTAGTGCTTGTTAGATTAGATGTGTGTTTGTTAGGTAAACGTTTCTTGTGGTTTCTGAGCAAAATGATCGAACTTCCGAAAATGGACGTCGTAATAGCACCGGTTTCCAAGCCACAAAAAGTAGCTTTGTTTAAATGCTGCGAAATTGGCGTTTCCAGATAATTCGCTTCGAAGTGAAAAAAAGAGCTTCAGTATAACATTACACACAACAAACGCAGGTCAGCGGGGTAGCCCATTTCGCAAAGTAAAGAAGCCACCGGCGACCCTCTGATAACCATTGTGCAGCGTCCTGGTAAACACCCAGCCACCTGAAAATTTCGGCTCGTGCAATCCTCCAACCATTACAAGCATCGCATAATGGATATTTTCAGTGCATGAAGACCCGGAGGCTTGCTCCAAACAAATTTTCTGACGGTTCAATTGCCGACACCGAGAGTTTTGAAGAAGAAGAACTCGTCCTACACCAAGAGCCCTACGTCAGTCGTATTAGCCAGAATTCAGCGCCATGATGGATCCCGCAGAATGGATCCTTCCAGCACAACTTCCTCAGCGTTGTCACCCACCAAATAATTCATATCACATATATTACCCTACCCTGTTCCTATTTGAGTCTGTCATACGAGCAATGGATAACTCAAACGGTCATTGCCGTATGTGGTGTGATTTGCCGTTTGCGTATATGGCTATGATAGTTCAGCCGTACCGCACCTCTGCACTGTACGCCGCTGTGCTGTTCAGTCGTCGTGCTGTTTTTTCCCTGCGCTCTTCTGTCGTCCTGCTGTTTTGTCGTTGTGCCGCTTTGTCCGGCGTTCCGTTTTGATGCCTGCTGCTTTTCCCTGCGCTGTTTTGTCGCCATGCTGTTTTTTCCCTGCGCTATTTTGTCGCTGCGCTCTTTTTTGTGCGCTGTTTTGTCGTCTGCTGTTCTTTCATATCGCCCAGTGTCTGCAGTGTGGTCGCCGAGTTGCACGAACTGGTGAGGGTCGGTTAAATAATTGGCAATCCAGTGGACCACTGACCCATCACCTAATATATGACTTAGCTTCTGTAGCAGTTTGACGTGGCAGACCCGGTCAAAAGCCTTTGAGAAGTCTAAGTATAGATTGCATCTGTTTGCATTTGGTCGTTGATTGCTTTTGCGAAGTCGTGTAGTCTCGACAAGTTGTGTGACAGTAAACACACCACGCCTGAAGCCATGTTGTTGGGGATGGAGAATGTTATTTGATTCAACGAACTCTGTTATTGATTTTAGGATAATGTTTTCTAAAACTTTACAGGCAGTGCACGCAAGAGAGATAGGCCTGTAATTTGACTTCCAAGTCTTATCATCTGATTTATGAACTGGCATTATTTATGCAACTTTCCATGCCGCTGGGAGGCAGCGCTCGCATATGGACTTAATGAACGCAAAGCATAGGTATTTACTCATGTGTTCGGCATAACGTTTCAAGAAGACATTCGGAATTTCGTCCGGACCGCGGCACTTTTTGCAAGAACAGTGATAGTACTCCTGCAACAACAGTGATAGCACTCCTTCAGTTACGACTGGGGCATCAAGTACACCATATTGCTCTCTGTTTTGCTACCTAAAAGAATGCGTAATACCATTGTCTGGTGTAAAAACGGATTGGAAAAATGCGTTAAACGCAACCGCCTGCTTTTCTTCTTCGTCAGGAGGCCAAGGGTTTGGAGGGTTTTCTTTGTCACTAATATAGCGCCAGAATTTGTGCGGCGATTCTTTGATAAAGTTGCTAAGAGTGTTTTTACACAAGAGCTGCTTTGCTTCTTTTGTCTTTTCCTTTAGTTATTTGTTCATTGTATTAACGTTTTGGCAAAAATTTGAGACCGGGCATGATTTGTTAGAATTTCTCAACCTTTTAATTCTACGTTTGAAGTGAATTACTTCGCGAGATATCCATGGATTGTGCCTTCTTGTTGTCTTCTTTAAAAGTGGGACAAACTGCCTAATACAGTGCATTACATGATTTTTCAACTGCAGCCATATTACATCGATGTCTGCAAAACCTTCTGTGCATAGGTTGTGGAAGTCGAGATATTCGTGTGCAAGGTATGTCATGATAGCTGCATCATCAGTTTTGTTAAAGGCATATACACGCTTTATAGAACAACTCTGGCGAAACGATCCTGGGTACAACAGGGTGCACACAACGATATTATGATCAGAAAAACCATGAAAAATATTCACGCTAACCTTTTCCTTCAGAAAATGCTCGCTTATGAAAATAAGATCCAGAATAGAGCTTGAAGTACCCTGCACTCGAGTAGCCTTCGAAACATCCTGTGTTAGATTCAAAGTGAATAAAAAGTTTACCAGAAGATTGTTTATTGCCGTCGACGGGCTTAACAAGTTCCAATTTACGTGTGGAAGGTTGAAGTCTCCTGCCATTATTACAGCGCTGCCCAGCATGTACCTCTGCAAATACTCAAGAAGCGGCTCAAGATAAGAAGCCTCTGCGTTTGAGTGTCTGTACACAGCTCCAACGCAGGCAGAACTCTAACTTAGCTGAGCCTTGCACCAGACTGCTTCTACGCCTGGAATGTCTGGCATTAGTGAATAGCGTACGCCTTCCCTCAGAAGCACAGCCACTCCTCCACCTCTAGGTATTCTATCTTTACGAATCATTGTGTAGCCAGGAGGAACAATTTCATGGCTCTTGATATCTACGTGCAGCCATGATGCAAATAATATCATGGTTTAGAGCAATCAAGATTGCCTCTAGCTGTTAAACCTTGTTTACGAGGCTACGCGCATTAACATTGGTAACAGTCAGGGGCGTCGGCGGCTTCGAGTTGCTCGGGCTGGAGCGTCGTCGTGGCTTTCGTTTTTTGAAACTTCATTAATGTCGCGTTTTTCTCCGTCCGATGTTTACAAACGCTTGTTTATTTTTGTTTTATCGTATTAAGGGTAGATTTTATCTTTTTGATCACGATTTACTTTTGTTCGTTCCCAGGCTTTCTTTCTAACTTCTCGCACAGCTAGGGAAAAGTCTTCTCCAATTGAATACCCAGCTTCTTTCAGCTTAGTGCACTTTCCCAGTATTTTAGTTTTATCTCTGTAGTCAAACAATTTCAAGATAACAGGCCTATGCTTTGAATTGTCAGATGCTTCCTTTCGTCCGAGATGCTGGATCCTTTCAAAGCCTCACGTTTTGACTTCTAACTTTTCTTCAAAAGGTTTCTCTATAGCGTCCTGCAAAGCTTTCGGGGGTCTCATTTTCTTGTTCCTGAATGGCATTTATTATGACATTAGGCCTGCGGCTTCTGTTATCTAGACCATCAACTGTTTTCGTCGAAGATACAACCATTTTCTCAAGTTCATCAACTCGTTCCACGCGTTACATGACCTGTTTTTCAATCTTACCGATTTTTTCTAGTTTTTTTATCTTTAACTTAGTTTTTGGTTGGTCACCGTTTTCTCTTGTTTTATCTTCTGAATGTGTTTCGCATTCGCTTTCAGTTGGTCTTCAATTGTTTCGCCCGCGGGCCCGGGATAAGTCTCGACGTCCCCCACCAGTAACAAAAGAGATCGTAAAGAGACCAACATGTTGCAAAACCAATCAAACAGCGGCAGTGGGCACCGCAGCAAAAATAGACAAAGGTTGTTGCTACGAAAGGTTTTCTGAAAGGTAAGTGGTTAAGGTTATAGGCGCGGTCCGTGTCTGTTCCTTCTTCGCGCCAAGGCAGGCGCGCACATACACGCAGTATCAACTGCACAGTTTCCTTCTCCTTCTCGCGCCGGACGCGCGACCTCATTGGTCGAGCGCGGAAACCGGTTTCCAGAAGCATCGAGATCTTTCTACCGTGCCGCCGCCTCCAGCGCGAGAGCGAAGTGGAGAGGGCATCACTTAGCACGGTCGAGGCTACGCCCTCTCCGTCGGCATTGGGTAGAAACTACTCAAACTTTCTAAAGAAATTGACGGCTCGCGCGACCATGTTTCCCTTGCCGCCGCGCCGGCGAGTAGAGCGGATATGGCAGCAGCACACGCAAAGTTACACGCTCTTTGGAGTTCCTTCTCCGCTGTTTTAGTTCTATTTACGGGGCGTGCGGGCGCGATTGCTTCTGCGCTGCGCCGTTGTTTCTTTTTTTAATTGGCAACGAATTTTGTGACGGTACAAAAATGCGTACATTGTAAATTCGCAGCTTTTTCTGGGAGCGCATTGCAGAACAGTCCTGCTTTCGTTTCGAACGAACGTATCACTCTTAATTTTCAAACGGCCTGCTTTTTCATGTTTGCAAGTGAACGCAGTGAGTAAAATTCAAGGAACATTGAGCATGGTACGACGTCAAACTCGTGCACATATTTTGTCATCCGCAACTGTCGTGTTTTTTTGTTTCTGCGTTTTACTCTGCATCTCCGACGATAAAAAGTGTAACCACATGACTATTCATTTCACAAATCCAGGTGTTTTGATGTTCCAATTGCCAACCAATGATTCACATTTTACTCAGTTTTATGCAAAAAAGTGCTGGTGTTTTGCGCTGCAAGCCTGCCGGCCTGCTTAGGGCCTGGGTTGGCTAGCTAGAATTTTTTTTTTTTTCTGAAGAGAAATGGTCTTTTTTCTGAATAGCAACAGCGGCGCGCCTGTTTTTATTCAAGGCATGCAAACTGGCGCGGTTTGCAATGTCTCCCGCAAACACACTACTCGATTTTCGAGCTCCATTCTTGAGCACCATTCGTCCTCCTGGTGCCTATAGCATTTATCAAAAAAAGCGCGGCCCAGGAACTGGCCGGAAAACTGGCGAAATACCAGACATTATGGGCGGGCACCTTTTCCACTCTATGTTGCTGCTGCTCTAGGAAGGCGTCCAGAACTATCCCGTTTGAAACGAATGGTCTGTTAGAGTAAGACATTCTCGAAAGGGAACAAATACTGTTCCGCATGGACAGCATTGACCGTCTGTGAATGTTTTTTTTTTTCATGTCTATTCCGCTCTTTCCGCCCGCAGTTCCGACCGTACCGAGCGACCGATCCCAGCGATAAGAGGAGTGTGGTGGAAGGGTGAAAATGCTTATAATATGAATAAAGTGGCTATATTATGCGGCCCGCTTGCACAAATGGTCCTGGTTCTTGTCATGTTAAAATAAAATTTCCTTGCTATTAACTATTACAGCGTTGATGATATATGGGGCGTTTCTGACGCGATGTCTCCTTTCTGCTGCAGGACCATGCACCGTCTGGGAACATGCCTTTGCCTCCTCGCCGCCGCACTGTGCTCTTCTGGCCAAGGACTTGGTATACTTTACTGGACAAAGGGAGGCGGGGCACTGAGAGGTCACACGCCACATTTAATACACCCGAGAAACAAATTTGTTGTGGCCTCAAGCTTTCAGAATTTTTGGCCAGGACGGTAACGATCCTGTAACGGTTCTATTCTTTTGCGCGTTTTATCTCTGGCTCAATCGCCAACAGGATGCCGTTTATCGCCGCGTTTAGCCAGTCAGCTTGGCGCATAAAAGAGGTGGATGAGAAAACAAAGCAACTGTTACATTGCAGTGGTCTTGCGGTATTGCATAAAAAAAATGTTATAAGCATTCCGCTAGGCAGGAAGTGCAGTGTTCTTGGAGCTCGCTTCAATTTGAAAAGCGAGGGATTAACCAAGCACCGACGCAAGAATATTAAAGATATAACAAATATTTATTGGAGGAGTGCGCATGCCACAGCACAAGTGATGTAAAGGGCATTGTAAACTTTCCGCCTCTTGTTTCCCCTATTTTCTTCTCCCCCTTATTTCCTTGTCTTGGATTCGACCGATTTTGTTTGTTTCTTCCTCCGTTCCATTTCATTTGCCCTTTACTATACATTTAACGCTATCAAGCAATCTGAGCTGGGAACAACATGTAAATAGCATATTCAAGAAGGCCCAGGGAAAGTTGTATTTTCTCAGGAGAAGATTACTCCATGCTCCTCCTGCTGTAAAACTTAATACATACAAAACCCTCATGAGGCCGTCCTTAGAGTACGCTGATATTATTTGGAGACCCCACCAGAAATATTTCATAGGCAGATTAGAACGAATTCAGAACCTTGCAGTACACTTTGTATACTCGAACTATTCCAGGCACTCCAGCATCTCTAACCTACTAAAGAAAGCAGATCTACACAGCCTAGCTCAGCGTAGAGTGGTATCAAGACTGAAGTTCTTGTACCTACTTTATCACGGACACTTCAACATAAAAAAAGAAACATACCTTCAGAAACCATTCTACCACTCCTCAAGGACTAACAATACGAAAGCACTTCGTCAACCCATAAGCCACATTAATGTTCACAAATATTCCTTGTTTCCTTCAGCTATCCATTACTGGAATAAACTACCATCCACTGTTGTGAACTGCAGCACAGTAGAATCTTTCTAACAACATGTTAGTCACCTTGATCCAACATTCTCACCGTGATGCTTCTGTAATGATGAAACTGTATTGTTTATTTATTTGTGCATATACCTGTCTTCCTTGTTCAATCTGCCATTGTAATTTTTTGTGCCTTGTATCCACTCCTGCATGGGCCCGAGAAGGGCCTGCAGTATTCGCAAATAAATAAAATAAAAAATAAAACCTACCATGACGCTGTACCAACAAACAGTTCTCGTGCTCGGTATGTGTGTCGTTACCGTGTTAACTCTTCGTCTGGCCTCATCGCTGCACAGCTACAAGTTACCTGTATCAATCAAAACCGGTTAACCCCGTTAATCGCCGGTACAGCGATAAACGAGGCTATTACATACCACTTCAAGCACACGGAAACTTTAATTGAAGCACTAGTTTGAAACGTTTTGAATCCATGCGTTTTGCAAGCGTTGATTCGAGATTGGATAAATAATTATTTATTATTTACTTCAACACTGTCAAAACGGGTTGAGGTGTTAGGAAATTTATGGAGGAAAATAGCCGGAATTTTGAAGGAAAATTTTCAGATATCTCTAGATTGACGGTTGCATAATCGCAAGGGATCAGTCTGCTAGCGGCAGGGGCTGTGGTGAAAGCAATAAGACCTGCGAAAATTTCTTTAAATCATTTGCTCGCTTTATTCATTTATATTATTATCCTTAAATATACTTAAAGACATTAGTGGGTGGGCAAAAATGCTTTAGCATTATTGACGATTGCCTTGAACGGTGATATTAAAGATTAGTTTGTGGTTTTTCGAGGTTTAACGCCCCAAAGCAACTCAGGCTATGAGGGACGCCGTGGTGAAGGGCTCCAGAAATTTCGACCATCTGGGGTTCTTTAACGTGCACTGACATCGCACAGCAAACGGGTCTCTATAATTTCGCTTACATCGAAATTCGACTGCAGCGGAAGGGATCGAACCCCAGTTTTTCGGGTCAGCAGTCGAGCGCCATAACCTGTGTGCCACCGCGGAGGCCCAGTTGATATTAAAGTATCTGGCGTTGGTGTTGATGGCCACATTGCACCGTAGGTCATTCAAGTTTTGGACTGTTCTGGGAAAGAAAGAGTTTAGAAATGTCTTGCGATGATTGCTCGGGTCAGAATACGTGAGCATGGTTGCTACAGAAAATGTGATTTTTGTGTGTGATAAGATTAGTACTATGAGAGAAAGTGTACTCAAATTTGATTCAAGGAAATGCCAAATAATTTGTGATGACAGGCCAGGGCTAGCTGGAAACAGTGACATAACAATGTTTGAATGCTTTAAGGATGAGAAAATTCGAAGCAAATACACCTATCAGCACGGTCCTGGGTTGATACAAGCGCGTTAATGCCATTAAGACGGTGGGGATGGCGAGCATTTAAAGGAAACTCGAGTAGAAATTACGAACGCTCTCTTCGTTGAACGAGTGAAGTGGCTGAAGAGTGGCAGCGCTCAAAGTACGACGGTGTGAATCAGCGGTTGTGTACGCAAGCATGCATAAAATGGAGTAAAAGTCCGCAATAATTTAGGAAAGAAGTAATGCAGCAGTCCTGAAGACTTATGCTTAGGCTACAGTCGCATTTCTCAAAGCAAGAACGCTTTTCTAGTGGCTTGTGGGTATTGGCCTTCGCTGTCGCAATTTAATCGTTGTCTAGCCGCTGCCACGCCTACATAACGTTGCTTCTCCCATGACGATAAGTAAAAACATGTGGGTCCCCTTTTAGAAAAATTCATTTAAATGTTATTCTACGGCGCTTCCAACGCAATCATCGTGCTTAAACAGTATGGACCACAAGGTATCTTGGTGCCCCCTCTCCCCCTTCGCCCACGAAAAAAAAATTAATTTCAAAAGGCACTGCTCGAACATTTCTTTTACTGCCCGTTTCCAAGCAGCTTGCCTCAAATATTAGATTCTGCGAGATGCGCTCGTATAGGCCTTTTCCAATAGAAACCATGTTTTAAGAGGTGTAGTGTCTGTCTCAAAGGGTTTCCATTGAACATTAATCGTCAGGCGGAGTGGAGCATCACTCGTCGCGTTGAAAAAGGACATCGTTGCTTTTTTGTGCGAGCGTGTTGGTTGTACCGGATCCCTCTTTAAAACCTCCAGTTTCAGAATCGCATAGCGTAAGCAGTCACTGTGCCGCTGTAAGCTCCAGGTCAATCACACTCCAGCCAAAGCGTGTTTGGATCGAGATGTGAGAAACGGTCGGGTACCATTCATTTACAGTCGAGCTCGGATATCGAATCATTGCCGAAGAGTCAGAATACCGCCTTAAAATACTGTGCAAATGTATGACACTACTGCTGTCGTGTTCTGCGTTTTTAGTGAAACATTCGATATATCCAAAGACGAGCCGTGCTCCTACAAGTTCCGTTTCTCCTGTCTGCACTTTTCTGCCACATTTCGCGCGCGGAGGCGGTTGGGCTGCGCTGCCTTGGGCACCTGCTGGCAGCGCTAGAGCTGCAGAACCGCGTAACAAGGTTAACTTTGGGGTCTGCTGGAGGGTGGCATTCGGCCTCTTGTACTCGTATGCCCAGCTACATTGCAGTCACGCGGTGGAGCCGACCTAACTAACTAAAGCCTAGCAGCAGACCTCGCCTGGCGTGCTTCGTTCGCCTGGCTGCAGAACGCGTTGGGGAAATCACGTGCACCATCCGGGCAAAAACATCACGATGACGCGCGACTGACAATCTTGCCGTACAGGTGGGAAGTGGGCCAATGGTCGCCTTATTCCACTAGGACACGTTAAAGAAGCCAAGCCTAAATTTCACCTCTCCAAATGTGATGAGGCTGACAGCTATGCTAAACTCTATGGATGGCGCTCGTCGGTCCTGGGTACTTTTGTCCTTGATAGTGCCGGATTTTTAACGTGAAATTATTTTATTTATAATGTAATAGTAAGGCGATAAGACCGACTCCTTATGATAGGCAGGGGCTAGTTCCGAAGCATCGACGGCTGGTGCACTGCCAGCACGCCGGAACGCGACGAGTCGCTGCCAGAAGTGCGTCACTGCCATGGATGCAGTTTATTCTCTCTTTTATGTTGCATATAAGATTACCTATTGCCATTTTTATACATTGCATTATGGATGTATCGAACTACTCTGTGAACGCCTTCGAGTTCGTTCGACTGTGCATGAATTTATCCACGCCTGAGGCAGTCATCATGCTAGGCTTCAACAGAAGCGAAATCACCTCAGTCGAGAATTTAGGTCCTGGCCGGGAAATTGTACCTCGATTCATTTGAAGTAAAAGGAAAAGAGACTGAAGGAAATTGCCCGGTGACCTCGTTGATATCTTGAAACTGACAGCGTTCATTAGTGAACTGTACGTTTGGTGAGGGAGAAGTTCACCCCAAATATGCCTTCACATATTCGCAGAGAAGCGATAATTCTTTGTGCCCTATTCGCAGGAGGCAACCACGGTCATGAGACCGATCGCTTCGCGGTCACCAGCGGGACACGTCGCACTTTGAACGAGTCACGCGCTTTCTGTGGTGCCGACAAGTACCTGCTGAACCTGGATCGCCCTATGAATGTGAACCTTATACTTGACAAACTTCGGGAACTTGGTGAGCAACCTGGATCTAAACGGAGCGTGAAACGACACTGGAAATAAAATGAGCACACACCAGCCTGCAGCCAGCCGACCAGAGTAGGAACATAGTCGTCAACACGTCACAATTTCATGAAACAGCGATAGCTTCACAGTCCCTATGTCGCCAGACCAGGAGCTCCTTGGAAACAATATTGTAAAAATTTGTACGTCTTTTCCTGGTTTTGTCACCGAATGGCATTACGATCCATAAGCACGTGAAGGCTGCTTGGGCGCCTAGAGCCTAAGGTCTTTGGCGCTCATTGCCCTCAGTGTGAGTGCAGCAGTGTGGCTTCTTGTGTTTTTTTTTTATCTCGCCCCTTAATTAAATTATTAAAGCACGTTGGCAATGTCACTGTAAGACAGATGTTTAAATGTGTTCGAAATTTTTTTATCGAAACTATCAGACTTTCACAAGTAAAACATGTTGCTAGGATAGCTGGCGCATTTTCTTCGGTACCAAGTTAGGGCAACATAGAACAGACACGAGCCCGGCAGACAAGACGAGGCGCTACTTACAGCTGATTCTTTTCTTGATGGAGACACGTAATATATAGGCACAGGCGTCAGCGCGCTTAACACTATCGCTGGAGCGCGTGTCTTCCACTGACATTAGCGCTGCTGGGCGTCGGCCGCTTGGTCTGAGACAAGGTTAAGGTGGAAGCAGGGCACCAGCTGTGTCGAACTGCCGCAGATACACCGCGCAGAGTAGTCTCGGACCCTGCGTTCAGCGCTCAGCGGCTCTAATATCAGTGCAGGACGCGCACTCGAGTGTTCGTGTTAAGCGCGCTGTCGGCGGTACATCGTCACACCACCTATCAGCTGCAGCATACGTCAACAGGTTGTGCAAGTCCATGAATCGATAAAAGGAAACAGGTTTAACATGGGGTGGGTTAAAAGAGATAAAGGCAACCGATGAGTCATTAAAAGAAAAGGCAAAATGGCTTGTAGTGTAAAGGGCTAAAACAACATGATATAATGGTGTCTGAAGCGACGGTAACGGAATGAAATTGCATTAGAAAGATAAAATCAGACAAAAAAAAACATGAAACAACATAAGCCCTTCAAGGGCTTCATGCGCTGAACACTTCTGTCCACCGCCTGAAAAACATAAGTAAACTTCTTCTTTACTCAGGGAAAGTTTTGTAAAGATTTCTCTGAGTAAAGAGTAAAGAACAAGTTTTCGAGTCTCTTTAAATGCGGTGGTCTGAAGTGTTCAGCGCATGAAGCCATTTCGGAAGGGCTTATTTTGTTTCATGTGTTTTTTTTTCTGGTTTTGCATTTTAATGCTATTTAATTCCTTTATCGTCCCTACAGATTCCTTTATATCATGTTACTTGGGTCGTTTACATCACGTGTCATTTTGCGTTTTCTTTTAATGAACAATCGGTTGCCTATATCACTTTTAACACGCTCCATGTTAAACTTGTTTCTGTTTATCGTTTTATGAATCTTTCCAACCTGATGACGTATGCTGGAGCTGACAAGTTGTGTGACCGTGGGCCTATATATTACATGTGCTCTTCAATAACAAAACTAGTTGTAACTAGCACGTCGCCTTGTCTGTCTCTCTCCTGTGCATCCTATGTTGCTTTAACTTGTTACTGAAGATTTTCACAATTATGCAAACGTGGCATATTTTTGTGCAGACGAGATGACATAATTTAAATTCCTGTTTTGCTCTATTTTCACCCGTTCAGATCTTGCATCTTCGTACGTTTGGCTGAACTTGCAGCTCTACGAAGGATTTTTTCACTGGGTAGACCCTTATCCTCGACCTTTTGTGTACGTATACGTTTGTTGCATTTGCTTTCAATTCTCAACAAGCAGTAATTTCGGAATCCACATTTACAGAAACCTAACTACATAACCAAATAGCGCGCTACAAAATACGAAATATAATATACAGCATCGAAAGAAAACGATTTTTTCCATTTTGTGTGACAAAGTTTATCTGAATAATGACATCCGTTCTTGGCATTTAGTATGGCTATCGTATGTGGCCATTCCACAGCAGTAATGTTTGGTTAGGTTGATGGGGCTTAACGTCCCAAAGCGACTCAGGCTATAAGGGGCGCCATAGTTGAAGGCTTACGCGCACGATACTCGGGCCACCAGCATTTCGGCTCTATCGAAATGCGACCGCCGCGACCGAGATGGCACCCACGTCTTTAGGGTTAGTGGCCAAGTATCTTAACCACTGAGCCACCGTGGCGGCTCTACATCAGTGATTTTCAATGGTGTCTTCCTTTCAACCTCATAGAACGCAACCAAACGTGATCAGATTTAATCGGATACAAACTGTCCGCAATATGTTTCATTCGACTTAACGCTTTTTGCGCGTGCTTTCGGTAATCACTATTTCCGGTCCAGGCCACTAGTTCGTTAGTGAGAAAACTGATTATGAGGAGAAATATTTCCGGCCGCTTTCACTATTTTTATGGCAAGGTTTAAAGGGGCAGTCTACCGACTTTTATCGACCGTAATTTTTTATTCTCCAGTCGAAAGCTCCTTGCGCAAATAAAATAATTCCTGCATGTGGCGCCGACAAACGCAGCAAAACAATTTCTAACGCAATCTATCGATATGAGAATGTCTCGCTCTCTCTTGGCAGCTGGCGTGTGCACACCATGACGTCATGGATAAGAGGCCTACCGCATGTTCTATAAGCGCCCTTTACTAGCAGTAATGGGCATGACATCAAGCGAGATGCATAGGATTTATTAGAAATGTAGTTGAGAGCACTGTGGTGGTTTTAAAAGTGCTTTCCACAAAGTAAAACTGGAAATTTCTAATCGCACGAGCAGCCGTCTTTTCCCAGAATTTTACTCATTTTCAACATATCATCAACCGCAGATTGGGTTCACACCCAACGTCTCTGGAAAAAAAAAACCATTTTTGAGCGGTAAACTGTTTATGAACGCATTTTTCACATATAGTGTAAGATTTGACTATAGAAATCAATATATCCGCAGATCACCCGACGGCAGTCTTGTTTTTTTTTTCTTTGTTAACGTTTTTGCCATCGTCAAGAGCGTACCTCAGTGGTTTTCTATGGCGGTCTTTAACTGCTCGATGCGATAGAAGGAAACACCTTGAAAAATAGATTTGTTACATAGAGCAATGGACGATCACCTTCAATATTTCCTAAAGGGTATCTTAGAATTCTCCAATTTTCAAAACTTTGCCCGAGAATGCTGAAGATGGTTACAGGTGTGGAGGAAGAAAAATTGACAATTATTTGGAGTTGGATTTCTGGTTACTGTTTGAAGCCAAAACAAAACAGTAGCGGCGCAGCTGATGCAGCGCCACTGTCAGCATAGCGGCGGTAGGCGTTTTCAGACCATTGTAAAAGGACACTGAAGGGAAATATCAAACTAAGCAACACGGGTAGATCATTCCTCGGGAACACCACGGACGTTTTTTCTGCGCGCCATGTTGGCTGCGTTGCTTATAAAATCGGTCGTGAAAGTACCGAAACGCTTTCAAATTCAAACCACCCGCAAAACATTAGCACATTTAAGTCATTTCTCTGGCGTGTATGCGGTGGAGCTCTCTGACCAATCAGAAGCGCCGCTTATAAAGATCCTAAACGAGGCCGGAAACAGTAACTACCACACCGGCCGAGTTAGGCGTAACGGCCTCCAGGTGTTAGGCGTGCCGGCCGCCTTGTACATACATGTGGTACTTCTGAGATATTTTTCAGCACTCCTGAAAGAATGCCAGCCCTTCCACTGTTCCCCCGTCATCCCACCTGACGTCATTTTTTCCCAGGGGAAATAAGGCGGCGGTGATTTTCCTCCATATATTTTCCTATGTTTTGCACATTTTCGCCTGCGGCTGTGACACTCCAGTTTTCGCCCACTTGGGGCTTTTAGTGATCGCTGGTGAACTTTCTGAAGGCTAATTTGAACGCAACATAAATACCCCCAAAACCAAAAGATTGGACAGCCGCCGCCTTTGCTTAGTTGGTAGAGCACCAGATGCGAAATTCGGAGGTCGTGCGCTTGGATCCAACCGACGCAATGAGGTGGTTTTTATTGTGCGTTCTAATTATTTATTTTTGACGAATAAAAATACTCTACTAATTTTTTATTGACGAACGCCACAAACAAAAGTAATTATAATAATAAAGGTGAAAAGTGAGAAACACTCTCCGGTGCTCCCTGGTTTCGGCGACTGTTGTCTTTCGTCGTATACGTACATTTTAATTATAGTTACAAGCAGCTTCTTATACGTGACTGGCACAAGCTGTGGAAATCTTCATGTTTTATTTATATGCTGCTCTTGCTAAGCAGGTATAGTGACGAGAAACACGTGACACAGCGAGGCTGCGTCGAAGTTTCGTTCAGAGCAGTGGAGGCAGGTACAGAAAGAGCAGATTCAGTAGTTCTGCTTATCCTCAAAGCAGCTCATTGCTGCATTATTCTGGATGTGTGCTCTGCGAAACAAGTCTATCGACTTCGGTCCTACGATTTCAACAGTGCTTGCATGTCCTCGGCTTTCTCTGGGGAGCGTGAGCTGAAGGTGGACTGTGTACGGGTGGATTTAATCACACTGCACTTTACGCGCAGGCAAGGACGCTACTTTCCCTACGGGGACACCATATCCAGCACCAACACCTCCCACGAGTGCGCCGTTCTGAACACATCATCAAATGCCGTCGAAACGAGGCACTGTGACGATCAGCACCAGGTTGTTTGCATTGAGGACAAGCAGCTCAAGCCACTCGACTTGTCAGGTACGTGAGTCCTGCCCCTCGCCGCCTGCCTGCAGTGGCAAGCTCACAACGCCAGGCGTAGCGATGTTGGAGGCTGGCATCCTCTAATATCTGTCATTATGCGCTCGACTGACTAGCTTGTATTTGATATAAATATGGCCCCTATAGCAGGTATTGGCTCAAGAAGGTGCTGACAGATTGGCTACATGTACTAGTTGACTCGACATCGCGCAGAAAGCGCTCGAGGATGTGAGGAAACGGCACCTAGACTGCGCTTTGCCTCCGCTTTCCATCCGAGCCGCTCTGGAACGCCAATCCTCTTAAAAGCCAAACCGTTGTTCCCACCCTGTACTACGCATGTGCGAGCTCTAGCAGACGCTAGTGGTTCGCGCCGTGCGCTACTGGCATGAAGCCAGGATGCGAGGGGAGCAACGCCTCACAACGCGGGCTCGCTTTAACCGCTTAGCAACCCGTAATGACACACGAAAATGTCAGGCGACAGCAAATATATACGAGGCCGCTCACATGAAGAGCCAACCTTCAAAGGAACTTTTATCTGAGCAACCTGTAATGCATGGCGTCTCAAGTAACTTGAACCGAGGTCTCAACAGACTACTTTGTTGTGCGGCAACTAAACTGCAGTTAGCGCAGAGAGCGTTACCTTTCATTTAATGAAATAAGGAATATTTTAGATCAAGTTGAGTAATTACTGTTAGAGCCACTTTAAACCCGCGGCTGAATTATCCATCGGAAGATATTGTAAGTCACAAAGCAGACTTGAGAGGACAGTTTCCGCGCGTCTTCATACGCTCCGCATTAAGCGCGAGAAAAGCTTGAAGCTCACTAGACTGCCTCCGCTTGGCACGCCAGGGTAGCGACCGTGGACGCAATAACGTTGGTGCAGTATAGATGGGACTAGCTCCTCCGGGTGTGCAGCATTTTCAAAGGTCGAGCTCATGACGGAAATGTTCCGGATATGATCCGGCTCGTTCGGCGTGTGGAAGAAAGGAAAATTAATGCGCTGCGCATTACATTCCACTGGTGCTCTTGTCTTTAAAAGCGTCCTTTCTTTGCTCAATCAAGCAACACATGCCACGTGAAACCTGCTTTCCCAAGGAAGTTCTGTATACGGCAAACTTCTGGCAGTCACGAAGCAGCTGGCCATAGCTTTTGGAGAGAGCCACAGCGCCAGCATGCTCAGGTGCAGAGTCGCAGTACCTTCAATGGGTTCCACGATGTCACTGGAAAGCCGAGTTCAGATTAAAATTTTTCCTCTGCCTCTGCTCCTCTCATATTCTTGTAGACGGCTACTGAGTTCAACGAGAAACAGAAATTTGACCGGAGCCGAGGAGATAAACATCTTCTGTCTTTGTACTTTGTTGAATGTTGTTGTTGCCGCTTTGTTTTACTTAAGCTTTTTTTATTGAACATTGCAGCATAACAGGAAACGTATGGCTCACTCTTTCGTTCGACGCCATAGTACGGCAAGAACCGTGAACTTCGTATGAAACTACAGTTAGGCATGCCGATTATCATTTGAAAGCCGCGTGCTGTAGACCTCGATAGGGGTCAAGAGTAAAAAAAAGTTGCTGCAGAGCTTCAGGTACTCAAAGAAACAAGACGATTGACTTCTCTCAGATAAGAAACACCGCTAACAGAAAGTCGTAAAAACCATTAACGTCAAGTGCTCAATTATAAGCCTCTTTGTACTGAGATACAGGCTGACCTTGCACACTCCTGCTTACCAGATGCGACCGTGACTGTGGAAATAATTTCAAACCGGTCTCCCGTACTTCTGAGCTGGAACCTCCCAGACCTGATCCTCACGTGTGAAGCCAAGTTCAGAAACGGCACCAAGCTCAAGACCGCACTGCCGAGCAGCTACGCGTACGTCTGGACCAAGAACGGTGTGTTCCTCGACCGCAATCACCGGTCCCTGCAGCCGGAGAAGGTAATCGAGCTCAACGCATACACGCACAGCCACCAGACCCGCCAGGGGGGCTACCGGTGCGGCCTCAAGCCTCTGCCTTCGGGAGGTATCGTCTGGTCACAAATCGTCACCGTGCTACTCGAAGGTGAGCCCTCGTGCATAGCGCCTTTTTTTTTTCAGGATGCCGTTACAGCCTTGATCTCAAAATCAACAGCGCGAGTCATGTCAGTCTTGTGTGTACAATACAGTTTGAGTGATAATCATGTCGCGCCTATGGTGTAGTTTTCATTTCTTTCTCCTGTCCTGTCTTATTCGCACAATCCTACCTGCTACTGACAATCATATGTCTATCACAAATGTGGAAATCAGTCATTGTAAGTTCCAAACGCTATCGACCAAGTGATGCAGTAGAAACATTGTTTCTTGCCTTAGCCGACAAATCGAGATGTCTGCTGGTATACTATCATTTAGCATCGACGTCTGGCGCAAAGACAAGATAGTAAAGCCACACTCATCACTCATTTATCTTCAGCATAATAGGTGGGCATATTACACATTCTATGAGTATAAAAAGATAAAGAATATTCTGCATAGAACGATAAATTGGACCTTGATGCCACCGCTAACACGCTAACACCCACCACGCAGGCTCTAAACAGGCGACTTACTATGACAACCACTAAGCACGTAATGCAGAATAGCGACAGGCGAGTGGTTGTGCCCAGCTGTATCTCTAAGTTTTTTTCCATTCTAGTCATATTTATTTACATATCCAGCTTGATGAATAAGTGAGGCAAGCAAACTCTACTGAGCGCTTGAGTGCTTCCAGCAGAAAAAAAAATGAAAATTTGGAGAGCACTGCTGCCCGCTGTATTGTCGATATGCGAAGGCATTTGCGTTTGAACGTCAGCAACTTTTTTTTGAAGTCAAGGTTGTCACGTGACACTTATCACTTGACCCTTCGGTTACGTAGGCGACTTTTTGTTAGTCAATGTTGTGGCGTGACACTTATCCGTGACATATGAGTGACGTCGGCAACTTTCTTTTGCAAGTCATCGCTGTCTAAAGTCAACGCACATCCCCAACACACTTTACCATCGCACACACCACAACGCGTTCACGTTGTGCCCCTCTAACACGCTTGAACGGAAGGCCCTTCTTGGCGCTCGCGTTACGCACCCGCCTGGCACAACGAGAGCATAGGTTCGACCCACAGTGCTCGTCTAGTTCTTTTTTCGAGTGGTCATTTTCGTGCGGGCATGAAGCCGCGCTCTGCTAACAGGTCTTGTACACGACACTCATGAGGGAAGAAATGCTTTGGCACTGAAAAAAATTCAGGGGGCACATTGTTGAGCTAAAGCGCGGTGAGGCGAAAGCCTTTAGCGCGGCGTTGCTGCTTTTGTCACTGATGTGCGGTTAAGATGCTAATAAGTGCACAATGGTTTCTGGATCGTTAAGTGCTGGAGACAATAGAGGGCGCTTGGGAGGCATCCGTCTGATTCGACATCTTTCTGCACTCTCCAGCGTACTCGACGAGGATAACTACATATGCGTTGACAGGAAGTAGCGCAGTCGTTTGCGCGCGCAGCTGCGGAACGAAAGGATGGTGGTTCGAATCCCATCGTGCAAAAAAATTTCTTACCGAGCTGAAGAGCGTAACGGACGCTAGCATGAACCATTGAAGGTTTTCGTCTTAATAAAAAAAAGTACGGGCACACTTTGTGGGCCTAAAGTGTGCATGGCGAAAGTCTTTCTGGTTATACTGTCTCACCTCGACTGCCTGTTGCTATACTGCTGCTTCACACAATTGTGCGTGCGCCGCACGCCACAGCTGCCACTGGGGCGAGCGGCGCGACTGACACCACTGATGCTATGCGCACATGCGCATGTGCCGCCTGCTGCTAGGGGTGCGAGGAGGATGCGCGCCGGTGAGGGGAGGGTAGCTGCTGGCAGTGCGCCAAGATAAGCCGGACGGGCACCGTCACCGCGAAGTATGAGCGCTTAAAGCCTTTCGCCTTCAAAGAAGCACCCTCTAAGGAAGGAGAGTAGACACCCGTGGTGTCTACTGGAGTGTCTACTCTTCCTCTGTCCGTGTGTTTTTTTTCTTGGGGGCGGGGGGGGAGGAGGAGCTGTAAACATGAATCATATTGTTACAAACGATGTTGGACTTCAGTGAGTTCGAACTGACAAGATTTCTCTTTACTTACCGGGGCTTAAAAAACGATCCTTTTTATTTCGGTCGATGAAATAAATGTCCAAGCCGTTGCGCAAATAAGCGTCTCGCTGCGTTTAAAGACTAAAGTTAAGCAGCATACAAGCTCGCATTTCAAAGAGCCTCGCGATAATGTCGCAGTGATCACTCAGTGCATGTAGAATGGCAGCACAGTGCTATTTGAACTGGTGAAAGCGTATCAATGTGGTGAAATACAGGTTGTTGGAAACGTTAACGAGGAATAAGCATGCGACAGGATGTTTCTATTGGAACTAGCAATTTGTCAAATGTTCGGGAATAAAAAAGACCATATGTGCACAATGAACTGGAAAAAATGATTCTAAGCAACTCATAAAGTATAAATAAGCCACACAGTTTAGTTTTAGTGCCAGCTTTCAGAACATGCGTTGTAGCGGTGCGATCACCATCAGCAATGCTGCGCCGCCTCGGCTCGTGACATGCGCTCGCGCTGGCTGCGTGGGACCGCGTGCGGCGTAAAGTAAATGCAGTTGACTCCTGGTTCCCGGCTTGTTCGCTTCGTCCGCGTGGCGCTCCGTTAATTTGTGGGGAACTAAGTCTCTGTCCCTCTACAGTATGGTGACCCGGACGTGTGAGCGGATAAGAGCGCCACGGTAGCGGCGCACAGCCCCAGGTCCCGGCTCATACACCGGCTGCGGAGGACATCGCCAGCTTCCGCGTTCAGCTGCCGTCATTTTGGACCCGGAATCCTGCCGTATGGTTCGCGCAAGTGGAGGCTGTGCTCGACCCCTTCGCTGCATCACTTCACAACGCGTGAAGTGTCTCCACGTCGTGTCGACGCTCTCCCCCGAGGCAATGAACCACTTCGACGACGTTTTGAAGACGCCCGACCCTTCCTCCCCATATGATCAATTCAAGGCTGCGATCCTGACCCGGAAAACCATCTCGGAGCGCAGCCGCCTGCAGGAGTTGCTCAGCACTGAGGGCCTTGGCGACGGTCTGCCATTTCAGCTCCTCCATCGCATGCGACAGCGCCTCGGCGACCGCCCGCAGGACGTCAACAGCCTGCTACTCCGTGAACTGTTCCTTCAGCGCCTTCCTCAGAACCTCGTGGTCGTCCTGGCTGCATCAGGTGATGTTAGCTTGGACAAGCCTGCGGAGTTGGCTGACCGTGTCTCAGACCGCTCTGGCGCGCGTTCTGTGGCTGCAATTCCTTCCGCCGCGTCGTCCACTCTCCTCAACGGGCAGTCAAGCCTCGAGGCTAAAATCGAACACTTCACAATCACTGTTGCCGCACTGCGAGCATCGATTCCTCGTCGCTACGAGCGTTCCTCACCAACGGTCGCGCCGTCGTTCCAGTTCCAGTCATCGATCGAGCCCAGCCCGTGACGGATTCTGCTGGTACCACCGCAAGTTCGGCGCCACTGCCCGACAGTGCCGGCAGCCTTGCCTATGGTCGGAAAACGTGACGGAGAATCACTGATGGCGGCCGGTGATTACGGTTCTGCATCCAGCCGCCTACTATAGGGCGCCAACAAGATCTCGGAATGCCGTTTCCTTGTGGACACCGGTGGTTAGGATAGCGTCGTACCTGCCTCCCCCCTCGATCGGCAACGCGCTGTGCAACGAGCGCCTTTGCAGGCGGTCAACATCTCTCATATCGCTACCTACGGACAGCGCTCAGTCACCGTCGATTTAGGCTTACGCCGCATATTCCGATAGATTTTCGTTATCGCGGACGTGCGGTTTGCCATCCTCGGAGCGGACTTTCTCGCCACTTTTGGCCTGGATGTCGACCTTCGATTTCGTCGACTGGTGGACCACACGACTCACTTGTCTGTGAACGGCATCCTCGCCCCGGTGGCCACCCCCATCCTTCAAGCCGCTCCACAGCTGCCGTCGTCCGCATTTTCTGCAGTTCTAAGCGATTTTCGTGCCATCACGCAGCCCAGTAACCTTCAGCTTCCCGTCCGCCACACCGTCACCCACCAAGGAGTCACTGCGGGCCCACCAGTGTTCTGCCAACCGCGCCGCCTTGCAGGCGACCGTCTTGTCATTGTCCGCCGCGAACTTGACCATATGCTGCAACTGGGTATCATTCGGCCGTCGTCCAGCAGTTGGTCTTCGGTGCCGAAACGTGGCCCCGGCGATTGGCGCCCCTGCAGCGACTATCATGCTGTTAACGCCGCACTGTCCCGGATCGATATCCTCTCCATTATATTCATGACTTTGCTGTCAATCTCCATGACATGACCATATATTCCAAGATTGACCAGGTGAAGGCCTACCATATGATCTCGGTGGAGCCTGCAGACATCCCTAAGACTGCAATTGTAACACCGTTTGGCCTCTTCGAGTACGTCCGTATGCCCTTTGGTCTGCGAAACACTGCTCAGACATTCCAACGCTTCATCAACGAGGTCACTCCCGGCCTGCGTTTTGTCTTTCGCGTATCTCGATTATCTGCTGGTTTCCAGTCCCTCGTCAGAAGAACACGCTGAACACCCACGCCTGCTCTTTTCACGCCTCGAAGAGCACGGTCTCGTCATCAATCCGGCCAAGTGCGTTTTTGGTGTCGACGCCATCGAGTTCGTTGGCCATCACGTCACAGCGCAGGCAATTCGCTCTTTGGAGGGCAAGGTCCACGCCATCCGCGACTTTTCTCGCCCCAAGTCGCTTCGCAAGCTTCGCGAGTTCCTCGGCCTCCTGAACTTGCACCGACGTTTCTTGCCCGGCATTGCCCGCATTACCCTGCCCCTCATCGATCTGTTAAAGTCAACGCATGGTCCTCACGCCCCTCTCGAGTGGACGTCAGCTGCCGAAACCGTGTTCCAAGCCGCCAAGGACGCCCTTGCCGACGCTACTCTGCTCATGCACCCGCTGACCGACGCCCCGTTGCGTCTCATCACCGACGCCTCTGCTGCAGCTCTAGGTGCCGTCTTGCAACAACTTCAGGACGACTGCTGGTTCCCGCTGGATTTCTTCTGCCAGAAGCTCAAGCCCGCAGAAACGAGCTACAGTACTTTTGGCCGTGAGTTGCTGGCTGTTTATCTCGCCATTCGACACTTTCGTCATATCTTGAAGGAACCGTTTTTCTGTGTTCACGGACCACAAGCCCTTATCGTTTGCTTTTCGTGTAAATCAAAGCTCATACGCTGTACTAGAGATCCGGCACCTGAGCTTTATTTCTGAATTTGGGGGCCAGGGACCCCTCAAGCAGTCGTAGAACGGCTTTTACGTTGGCCTCCTGTACACTCCGGTGTATGAATTTACGGTGGATATAAGATACATTGAAGGACCCGTGAACAGTGCTCCGCCGATGCGCTCTCCCGTGTCGCTGCTCTTGCATAAGGCGCGCTTTACTTCGCAGCACTGGCAGGCGCACAGGTGTTAGACAGTGAGGTTCAAGCCCTCCAGGCCAACCCTGGCTCTCTGACCGTGTCGCCAATGCCCCTCTCGTTCTGCTCGGACAACATCGTGTGCGATGTTTCCAGTGGTTCTCCACGGCCTCTTGTACTCTACGCGTTCTGCCGCCAAGTCTCCGAACAGCTGCACAACGCAAGGCATCCCGGCATTCGTGCTACGCAACGGCTCGTGACGTATAGGATCGTCTGGCCAAACGTTAACAGAGATGTGCGTCGCTGGGCTCGTGAGTGCTTTCAATGTCAGCGTGCCAAAACAACGCGACACACGCGATCACCCCACCACCCTCTCCGACCCCCCGACTGTCGATTCGACCATGTCCACGTCGACATTGTTGGCCCTCTTCCTCCATCACGAGCTTTCCAGTTGACTGTTACACACGGTAGCCCGAAGCCTCCCGCTGCCCGCTATCACGGCGTCTTCAATGGCGTCCACTTTTGTCTGTGGCTTGATTTCCCGCTTCGGCGGCCCAAGAGTAAAGACGACGGATCATGGCCGCCAGTTCGAGCGCGCCTTGATTCGCGCCCTGATATCTCTGCTTGGCGTGCGCCTTGTTCACACCACCGCGTATCATCCCTCCGCGAACGGCATGGTTGAGCGCTTGCACCGACAGCTGAAGACTACCCTTGTTGCACGCAAAGCTCGCACTTCTTGGCCCGATTTTTCTCCTTTGGTGCTCCTCAGCCTTCGATCAGCATTTAAAGGAGATCTCAGTGCACGGCGGCTGAAATGGCCTACGAGACTAGCGTCAGTTTGCCAGGCGAGTTCATGTTTTGGCCCCCACCGAGGACATCTCTCCGCCTGCCTACGTTGCACAACTACGCCTGATCTTCAGACACCTACAACCCGCCCCCACATGTCCATCGACTCACAAAGTCTTCGTGAGCAAAGATCTCGCCATGTACAGACATGTGTTTGTGCGTCGTGACATCATCATGCCTTCGCTCACACCTCCTTACTATGGCTCTTATCCCGTCCTGCAGCGGGGTGAGAAAAGTCTGAAGCTGTCTGTTGATAGACGGGAAGAAATCGTTGCCATCGACCACGTGAAACCCGCCTACATCGCGCACCTTTCTCTCTCCACCAGCCACCACGAAATCTCAAGCCCCACTTCTTCCACTGACTCGGTCCGCGCCATCAGCAGGAATGTCTGATGGGTGCCGTGCTGTTGACTGCCATTCTCCTTCCTCTCCGCGAGTGAGAGGGGGGAAGGGGAGCTCTATGGTTGCACTATCACCATCAGCAGTGCTGCGCTGCCTCGGCTCGTGACATGCACTCGCGCTGGATACGTGGGGCCACGTGCGGCTTAGAATAAATGCAGTTGATTCGTGGTTCCCGGCCTGCTCGATTGGTCCGCGTCGCGCTCCGTTAATATGTAGGGGACGGAGTCTATATCCGTCTACATGCGTGTTTCCTTCATGGAACTTTTCAAGATTTTAAGGATGGTACATTTTCACTTATTTATTGATATTATAGTTAAAACCAACTTAGTTCGCTAAATGACCGACGAGAGGTAATAAGTAGATACGGAGAAGACAAAAATATTTTCCTGATGCCAATGCCGACGGTCGTGGCATCCACTCCTCTCCAGGCTGCATGAAGAGAAGGCACGGAATGGGTTCACTGCTGACACAGACTAATACCCCTGTCAAGCCCGTAATTTAAGCGCACTTACGGGGAGTGCGCTTCGGCAACTGGAGTGTCATTTTAGGCTGCGCAGTGCTAAACAGAGAAGCGAAGTGCCCTCGCAGGAAAAAAATGGCGACAGACAATGAGCGGAATGTTTGAAAGGATCGATGAAAAAGAAACAAATGATGGTCGATTTCCGTAGTTAGGCCAGCTGCGAATTAGGCGCGCTACCATTCCGGTTTTCCCTTCGGTTCCGGTGTTCGGATTCAGAGCTCACGGATGGCAGTTGTGTTCGCATAGCGATAGTGGGTTAATTTCGATACATGGCAAAATTCGTCATTCTCTACGTTCATCGATCTCTGGGAGTCTTCCTACCGCTCCGGGCCCAGTGCTGCAGCAGTCAAGCGATGCGCCAGTGCTCTTCTGGGGCAGGGTGCTGCGATTTATGGGACTATGGGACTTGTGTTGTTTGTATTGGCCTACGTTGCACATTCATCTTCGCGAGCAGCCTCGAATATATGAGCTGCCGACTGACATGGCGAGAGGTTGCCAGGTATATATATATATATATATATATATATATATATATATATATATATATATATATATATATATATATATATATATATATATATATATATATATATATATGCAGACAAGGCAAATGAAATGATGGACTCGTTTGACAAAGATATTAAGGAAGGCAACAGTCATCGAAACCAAGGTGCATAGGGGGGAACGTTTTCTATTTTTTTAATTTCTGATGCCAATCGATTGGTTTAAATAAAATTACTTATAAACCAGCAGAAAACACAACCATGCGGCCGGTGGGATCCGAACCCACGACCTCCGAATATCGCGTCCGGTGCTCTTACCAACTGAGCTACGGCGACGGCTGTCTAATCTGCTGATTTCGTGGGTATTTATGTTTTGCGTGTAAGCGAACCTTGAGAGTGTTCACCAGCGCCACATTCGTCCATAGCGGTGGACGTAGCACGTCCTGTAATACCGCAAGTGTGGCGTAGAACGTCATCTAACGGCGAGGGCGGAAACTGTGCGAGAGCCCTCTTATGCTACCTATGGCATCAAAACTGCCAGAACCGATACCCCCCGTTAAGCTATTATCAGACAGGGCAAATGAAATGAGGGGCTCGTTTGACAAACATATTAAGGAAGCCAACAGTCACCGAAATCAAGGTTCATAGGGGAATATTTCTTTCTTTAAATATCTAGTGCCAATCAATTAGTTTTTTTCTCAAGAAAATACTTGTAAACTAGCAGAAAAAACAACCATGCCGCCGGTGGGATCCGAACCCACGACCTTCGAATATGGCGTCCGGTACTCTTACCAAATGAGCTACGGCGACGGCTGTCCAATCTGCTGCTCAGGTGGGTATTTATGTTTATTTGGTGCACGCGAAACTTGAGAGTGTTCACCAGCGCTACCCTCGACCATAGCGGCGGACGTAGCACGTCCTGTAATACCGCGAGCGTGACGTGGAACGTCATCTAACGGCGAGGGCGGAAACTGTGCGAGAGCCCTCTTAAGCAACCTGTGGTATCAAGATGGCCAGAACCGAGACCCTCGTTAAGCTATTAGCAGACAAGGTAATGTAATTGAGGGTCCCGTTTGACAAACCTATGATGGGAGCCAACAGTCACCGAAACCAAGGTGCATAGGGGAGCGTTATATTTTTTTAATGTGTTGTGCTTATCAGTGGGATACTATAACTTAGATTCATAAATCGCTTAAAGAAAATTATTTATAAAGCAGCAGAAAAAACAACCATGCCGCCGGTGGGATCCGAACCCATGACCTCCGAATATCGCGTCCGGTGCTCTTACCAACTGAGCTACGGCGACGACTGTACAATCTGCTGCTCTCGTGGGTATTTATGTTTATTTGGTGTACGCGAACCTTGAGAGTGTTCACCAGCGCCACCCTCGACCATAGCGGCGGACGTAGCACGTCCTGTAATACCGCGAGCGTGACGTGGAACGTCATCTAACGGCGAGGGCGGAAACTGTGCGAGAGCCCTCTTAATCAACCTGTGGCATCAAGACTGCCAGAACCGAGACCCTCGTTAAGCTATTAGCAGACAAGGCAATGTAAACAAGGTAATGGTGAACACTCTCAAGGATCGCGTACACCAAATAAACATAAATACCCACGAGAGCAGCAGATTGGACAGCCGTCGCTCAGTTGGCAAGAGCACCGGACGCGATATTCGGAGGTCGTGGGTTCGGATCCCACCGGCGGCATGGTTGTTTTTTCTGCTGCTTGATAAATAATTTTCGCTAAGCGATTTATTAATCTAAGTAATGTTATCCCACTGATAAGCACAACACATTAAAAAAATACCGTTCCCCTATGCACCTTGGTTTCGTTGACTGTTGGCTTCCTTCATAGGTACATATATATATATATATATATATATATATATATATATATATATATATATATATATATATATATATATATATACGACCTCCGAATATCCCGTCCGGTGCTCTTACCAACTGAGCTACGGCGACGGCTGTCCAATCTGCTGCTTTCGTGGGTATTTATGTTTTGCGTGTAAGCGAACCTTGAGAGTGTTCACCAGCGCCACCCTCGTCCATAGCGATGGACGTAGCACGTCCTGTAATACCGTAAGTGTGACGTAGAACGTCATCTAACGGTGAGGGCGGAAACTGTGCGAGAGCCCTCTTATGCTACCTATGGCATCAGGACTGCCAGAACCGGGACCCCCGTTAAGCTATTAGCAGATAAGGCAAATGAAGTGAGGGTCTTGTTTGACAAACATATTAAGGAAGCCAACAGTCACCGAAATCAAGGTGCATAGAGGTATGTTTCTTTTTTTTAATATCCAGTGCCAATCAATTAGCTTCTTTTTCTAAAGAAAATAATTATAAAGCAGCAGAAAAAACAACCATGCCGCCGGTGGGTTCCTAACCCACGACCTCCGATATCGCGTCCGGTGGTCTTACCAACTGGGCTACGGTGACGGCTGTCCAATCTGCTGCTCTCGTGGGTATTTATGTTTATTTGGTGTATGCGAACCTTGAGAGTGTTCACCAGTGCCATATATATATATTGATACGGGAATAAAAGAAGAGGCGGAGAGCGAGCGCGAGCGGCGAGAGCGCGGCTCTAGCACGAGGGAGATAGAACGAGAAAGCTTGGCCGCCGCCGGTCGTGCTTCGCCGGCTCTCCTCCGTACTGCTGCTATATTTCTCTGGGCGGGCCCGTGGCCACCCCGTGGCATCCCACACCGTAACATTTTGGTGTCAGAAGTGGGATCATGCCGCTCACCCGCTCCCGGAATCAAGCACCCGACGTGCCAGACGACAGGAGTCCACCACCAGCCGATAGCGCCGACGACGCGGTGGCCGGCGCCGCTAGACCTAGGCGCTCGGAGGGGCTCGGCTCTTCGCAGCAGCCGGAGGCCGGTGTTGAGCGCCTCCTGGATACAGTCACCCAACGGATGGACGCATGGGAGGCCCGTCTGACTGCCCAGGCTGGGGAGATGGAAGCTCTCCGGCGCGAACTCCGTCGCCTGGTGCCAGCCGAGCCGAGCACAGGTCAGGTGCCTTTGGGCGTCCCCGCCGCCGCTGTTTACGGCTCTGCCGTCACTGAGCCTGCGGTCGAGGCCGCCAATGGCGTGCTCGGCGCAGGTGCGTCCTCGCCGCAGTGTTCGTTGGACGTTGTGGAATTGCCCACATTTGACGGCACCATCTCGTGGGATGCTTACCGCATCCAGCTGGACGGTATTGCGGCGGCGAGAGGCTAGGACGTGCAAATGAAGGCATGGATGCTCGTTGCAAAACTGAGGGGCCGCGCCACCGAGCTGCTGCAAAACGTGCCGCCCGACCAGCTGGGCTCTTACACTGTTCTGGCGGGCCTCCTCGCCGACCACTATGGTGCCTCAGGTCAACCCCGTGTGCAGTACCACCGCCTGCGAGCCCGCCGTCAAGAGCCCGGGGAGACGTACCAGGACCTCGCCGCCGCCATTGAGCGCCTGGCTCTGCAGTCGCTGCCGGGAGCGCCTCAGAACGCCGTGGCCCTGGTCGGCACCGAGGCGTTTGTCGACGCCATCCGACTCCCCGAGGTGCAGCGCTTGGTCCGCTCTGGCCGTCCTGATTCCGTCCGCGCCGCCATGGCGCTCGCCATCGAGGCGGAATTGACTTTGCTGGCCACGCGGGGGTCGCCACCGTCTGCCGAGCGCAGCGTCCGGGTGCAGGCTCCTCGGTCCGCAGCCCCAACTGCGGTCTCTATCCGACGCCTGCGTAACGACGTCCGCATGACCTGCTTCCGCTGCGGCCTGCGGGGACACTACGCGAGGGACTGTGCCGGCCCTCCAACGTCAGGAAACGATTTGGCGGAACTCCGGGGGCACCGTTCCGCCGAATCCACGTCCACGTCCACGTCCACTGCCACGTCCGTCCCCACACTCCTTCGTTCTCCGCGTCCCCTCCTTTCGTCGGCTCCGATTACCACTGATGCTCCTTACGTGCTCGTCGACGTCGCCCTGCTTGACCGGCACGTAAAGGCCTTGGTTGACACTGGAGCGGCTGTCAATGTACTGCACAAATCGTTTGTTGCTAACGCGCCCCACCTGCTTCTGCCAGCCGCCAAAACCCGGCTCTTAGCTTTTAACGGCACCCCTGTGGAGCAAGTCGGACGTGTCGTCGTCAACCTGACAGCACTCGGAAATACCATCTCCACCGAGTTTGTTGTCGCAGACAGCCCTATTTGGCCAGTGGTCCTCGGGTGCGGGTGGTGCCAGCAAGCCGGAGTCGTCCTTAATTTTACTAGAACCAAACCACGGGCGAGCCGAACTCTCTGTGGGCCGGGCTGGCTTAGCCGGGTTTCCAGCCTCGGTGTCGCCCTGTGGCAGTCCCTGGTGTCGGCGACCAAGCGTGCCTCAGCATCTCTGCGTGACCTCGCGACGAAGTGGCCGTGTCGAGTCAAGCCGTTCGACGTCACTACCGTGACTGTGGCGTCCGCCGTGACCCTGCCACCGGGTGCGGCAACGTGGGTGTATGCCAAGCTTAACAGTCCGGTCACAGCAGACGTGCTGTTCGAACCCATCCGGTGTTCAGCTCCAGCCCGTCAGATGACCTCCCCTCGAAGCCTTCTGCCTGTGCTCAAAGGAGAGGCCCACGTATTTATACTCAACATCAGCAGCGTACCTCTCACGCTGACTCCCGGCACGCAATTGGGTACAGCCTCAGTTTTGGATCCCGGGTCACCAGTGGCGTCTCTGCAACCTGAAGCCCCGCCTCGCCACCCTCCAGCGCCGGCGATCCTATCATGGAAAGAATTTAACTTTGGACCCAGCCTGACCTGCGCGGAGCTCGCCTCTCTGAAGACCTTGCTGCTCGAGCATCGCAGTTGCCTTGCTCTCAGCGCCGGTGAACTCGGGTGCACTTCCTGGGCTCAACACCGGATCAACACCGAAAACCGCGGGCCTGTTCATCACCAACCTCGCCGTGTAGCGCCAGCCGAACGGTGAGTCATCCAGCAGCACGTGTGCGACATGCTTGACCAGGGAATCATTGCCCCTTCTTGTAGCCCTTGGTCCTCCCCTGTCGTCCTTGTGCGCAAGAAGGATGGAACACTCCGCTTTTGCGTTGACTATCGGAAGCTAAATGCTATTACTAATTGCGACGTGTACCCGCTGCCTCGCCTCGACGATGCGCTTGACCGCCTGAAGGGGGCCCGTTAATTTTTCACGCTAGATCTGCTCTCGGGCTACTGGCAGGTGCCTGTTCACCCCGATGATGCGGAAAGGACGGCTTTCGTGACTCCCGACGGCCTTGACCAGTTCAACCGTATGCCCTTCGGTCTCTCGAACGCTCCAGCCACCTTCCAGCGTCTCATGGACCGAGTCTTAGGCCATTTGAAGTGGACTATGGCGTTGGTCTACCTGGATGACGTAATTGTCTACGCGGCTACATTTGAAGAACACCAAAGACGCCTCAAACTCGTCCTCGAAGCCCTTACCTCTGCTGGGCTTCGCTTAAAACCAAAAAAAATGTTTCTTCGGTTTCGCGGAGGTGACGTACTTGGGTCACGTTGTGAGCCGGCATGGCATCCGTCCCGACCCTGAAAAGCTAAAAGCGCTTACAGCTTACGAAGCTCCCACCACCGCCAAGGAGCTCAAAAGTTTCCTTGGATTTGCTTCGTATTTCCGTCGTTTCATTCCGGACTTTGCCAAGCGCAGCGCTCCATTGACCGCCCTGCTGAAGAAGAATGCACCGTGGAGTTGGACGCAGGCCCAACAGCTCGCGTTTCTTGACGTCAAGCACGCCCTCCTCGAGCCTCCTACATTGGCCCATTACGACAAATCGGCCCCCATCGTCCTCCACACGGATGCCAGCCAAGATGGGCTCGGCGCTGTCCTCCTGCAAGAAGACGAGTCTGGTGACCACAAAGTCCTAGCTTATGCCAGCCGCCAGCTTTCCGACGTTGAGCGCCGCCGCCACTCTTCAGAATTCGAGTGCCTCGCCGTTGTCTGGGCCGTCGAGAAGTTCCGTCCCTACCTGTACGGCCGTCACTTCACCATAGTCACGGACAATAGCGCTCTCACTTGGCTGCAGTCCGCCAAACATTTGAATGCCAAGATTGCACGCTGGTCCCTGCAACTTCAAGAGTACAATTTCACAATAGTGCATCGGCGCGGCTCTGCCCATCAAGATGCCGATTTCCTTTCTCGCCACCCTTGTTCCGTGACGGCTTTGACGGACCTGAGGACTACACAAACGCAAGATCCCGCCATTGCTGACATAATCCACTCCCTTGGCACCGCCGCCGGCGCAGGCCTCCGCCAACTATGCCGGGTCTATCGAATGAAGGACGACCTCTTGTGTCATGTGAAGCGGCTCCGTGGTCGACCACCCGTCTGGTTGCCAGTTGTGCCGGCAACACTGCGGTCGCAAATTTTGCGCGGCTTACACGACGCTCCCACGGCTGGTCACCTTGGTCGCGGCAAGACCTACGCACGAGTGTCGGAGCGGTTTTGGTGGCCTAATATGTCCAGAGATGTCAAGGAACACGTGGCGTCCTGCCAGACATGCCAGTACAGAAAACCGTCCACAGGTGCAACCAAGCCACCCCCGCAGGCTTTTTCGCCACCAAGTTCACCTTTCGAGCTGGTTGGACTGGATCATTTGGGCCCGTTTCCGAAGACGCGTGCCGGCAACCGGTATGTTCTGGTTGCGATCGACTACTTCTCCAAGTGGGTCGAAGCACTGCCCGTTCCAGACACGTCGTCCGCTCATGCCGTCGCGTTTGTGGAACAGCATCTCGTTCTTCGGCACGGTGTTCCCCGGCGCCTCATCACGGACCGTGGGAGCTGCTTTATGTCCCATGAATTCGAGCGAGCCCTCCGCTCCTTCGGCATTGCGCATTCCACTACATCCGTCAATCATCCGCAGTGCAATGGCCTCGTGGAGCGTGTTAACCGTACTCTCACGGATATACTCGCATCCTACGTCGCTCCGTCCCACACAAACTGGGATCGTTTTGTTTCTGCTGCAGCTTTTGCAGTCAACACTGCAGCGCAAGAAACAACGCATGTGACGCCGTTCTCAGTCGTCTATGGCAGAACGCCCTCCATCCCTCTCGACGCGCAGTTGGGCCTTCCCCATCCCACTGCGTCGCCAACTGAATCTGCTCAACGACTTCGTTCCGCCCGCCTCGACGCCCAGCGCAACCTCCTCACGGCTCACGCGCGTGTGCAAGCGGCCAACGCGGCAGCACCACCACATCCCCCCTTCCGGCCCGGTGACTTGGTCCTCGTTCGCCGCACCATCCGTGCGACTGGCCGTGCCGCAAAGCTCTTGCCCCGATACCGCGGCCCTTACCGTGTCGTTGCCCGACTCGGCCCCGTGACATACCGCCTCGAAGACCTGCCAGAGCATCGACCATGCGGTGTGCACCACATTTTCCCGGAGCATGTTTCAAACATGAAGCGATATGTCTACGCCGCCTGCGGTGACTCCGCCTTAGCTACCGGGTCCTCATCAGTGCCGTCGTCGCCTGCTGGCTCCATGCCTTCCCCACGCAATGCAGTCCCATAAACGGATCGCCGCTCAATATGCATAAAACTCCCTGAAATTAGCCTAACCGGTGTGGGACCTTCTTCGGCGACTGCAGACACCTTTGCCCAGCTCACACACTTCGAATTCAACGAAGGGTGTGACCGTTTCCTATCTGCGAGCCCACATTGCATCGCCCCAGGAAACCCTGCATCAAAGCACGGCCTGACTTCTCCGCCCCCCCCCCCCCCCCCCCCCCCGGTGGAAAGGTGATACGGGAATAAAAGAAGAGGCGGAGAGCGAGCGCGAGCGGCGAGCGCGCGGCTCTAGCACGAGGGAGATAGAACGAGAAAGCTTGGCCGCCGCCGGTCGTGCTTCGCCGGCTCTCCTCCTCCGTACTGCTGCTATATTTCTCTGGGCGGGCCCGTGGCCACCCCGTGGCATCCCACACCGTAACAATATATATATATATATATATATATATATATATATATATATATATATATATATATATATATAGTGAAAAGGTCACAACTGGTTCGATTATCTAGGTTTCAGACGGTAGACCGTCTGAAACCGTTGGTGAATAAGCCTAGATAATCCAACCAGTTGTGACCTTTTCACTGGCCCGTTGAGAAACCCTGACTGCTTCCACTATATATATATGTATATATATAGTAATTTTCTTTCAGCGACAGATTAATCGAAATATCATTTTCCCACTAATCAGCAAAAAAAATATAAAATTATACTTACCCCTATTCACCTTGGTTTCGGTGACTGTTGGCGTCCATATATTTGTCAAAACGGGGCCCTCATTTCCCTTCCTTTTTCTGCTAATACACACACACGCGCGCACACACGCACACACACACAAGCAACCTATGTCCAATGGATTGCAGACCCTCGTATGTATATAGGCAACCCGAAGCAGGCTTCAGAGAGACAAACACACAACGGCTGAATGCGGGCAATGGCCACTATAATTGCTTGCGCACTAAAAGAACTCATGGAAATTTATTTTTGACACGATAGGACAAATGAAACGAGCTTAAACAGATTTTACTAATGCAAAAAAGAAAGAAATACCGGAAAAACTAGGACCAGCCAGGACTGCTCAGAATTTTTACAACAAACAATATGGCCGGGCGCAGAGAAGTTGCATCAGATCTGGTTCCTTTGTTGTGTTGCTTCGCGTATAGCTGCAACGAAGGAAAGTTTTGAAAAACTATGTTAGAGCAAGGAAAATAAAGTTTTAATTATTTTTTATGCACTATACATTTGCGGCTTCGAACTCGCTGCTGGCGAGGCTGCGCACTCTGCCCTCAAAGTGTGATCTGTGAACGCACGCCGACCGGAGTTGGCACTTCGGCGACTGCACTTTCGTTACGCCATCTGGTTGTGCTTGAGTGCACTTTTAGCAAGTGACACTTTTCCCAAGTGTACCTTATTCTGTGCACTTGACAGCGGTGTATTATCCATTCTTCCTAGCTTGTCGGTCACAGTATCTGTGTTGTCAAACGTAGTGCGTGCTGTATGCTAAGGGTGACTCCCATGGAAATTATATAGTTCGTGTTCGCTGTCCAGGCATTTTCCGTAATAAGGGAATATTGGTGCACTCGGGGCTCCAATAAAGTACTGCTCAAACCGCTTTGCGCAAACAGTTTTCGTTTGTGCTCTGTGCATGATGGTCCATGTGCTATCAACGAAACTATGCAAACAGGCTCGACGTAGGAGAAAGTGATTAGGTTTAATCTTTCCTCCAACTAGTGTGATTATTTGGTTCAGAAGCGCAAGCACTGCTGTTGAGGTTTTTTGCTTTGTGCGCCTGTAAGGTGTAGGGAGAGGGTACACATAGTCCTTACGCTTTTCTTTTTTGCCACAAGATGAACTCTATTTTCCTCCTAGAAAATGCGTGTGAAATTGCAGTGGCGCACCAAGCGATAGCACTGATTATAATGTAGCCGAGACTGGGTTGCTAAGTAACAATTTTCAGTCTTCTGTCAATGTTTTATTGCTGTCTTCGTTTCAGACTTCGACACCTACCGCTTCACGGGGCGCCCCAAAAATGGAACCATTCCTGGACCCATTCAATTCATTGGCAGTAGTTTTGCTAAATACGCGGAAAAGATCCAAAATGCTTCTCTTCAAGACAAGAACGTGGCTGGCTGGAGCTACTTTGGAATGACAGCGCAAGTTAAATTTCTTTCCTTCCCATTTCTTCGAGTAAAAATCAGGACCCTTTAATATATGACAGCTATACACCTAAGGCTCCTTTATATTTGTATCTGAAAAATGTTTGCGGCTAATTTTTGGTATGTCTGGCGTGTCTTATTGCACTGAATGTCGTAGCGTATTCCTGTACACACTGGGGCACTTTCTGTAGCGCAGCGCTTAAAGGGAAGCTGAAGCACTTTTCGAGAAAATTGAGTTCCATGCGGCATTTTATAGTTTTTAGTCCGCTGAAGAAGAATATCGCATTCGAAAAGGGCGGAAATGAACGCACAAAGGTGTTTTTTGTAAGAAAACGGGCACCAGCGTCGCAGGGCGCAGAGCGAACGCCCGGGATCGTCGTGACCCACATAAGACCTTGCATTGATTCCGAAATATCTCTTTCGTCGATTTCTTCTTCGCCTTCATTTTATTTATCTCCAAAGCGCATATCGACAACATGTTTAACCTACTATCATCTTGCATGGTGGCCCTGCATACAGCGCGGGCTTCTAGTGCCATGGGAGCCATATATTTTTATCCAGGTCCGTCCGTGTACGGACAAAGCCATGCAGGCAAAAGGAAACTGGTCAAGGGGAATCGGTCACGGGGAGACTGGGCATGACTTAGTGAAAATGTTGCTGGGCACCGCATTTCAAGCGTTAAAACAGCAGCAGCAAGAAAAGCCTCCAACCTACGTGCATGCAATGCGGCCTGTAACGCGATTTGAAGCTTATGACAGTCGTTTCGGCTGAATGCGAGCGAAAATATTTTTACTCGTATGATGGTCACTTACTATGAAATAAAAGTGACGGTTAAGCATAGCTCATGTATTTTCTTCATCAATCTTGCGAAAATAAAGTGTGTCAGGGAAATTTAAGCGGGGTAGGTTAAGTCTAAAGTGGTCGGCTATATATTGCGTCAGAGTGTACGCTATACGTGGCCGCGTATTCAGCGTGCTCTTATAAATAAACTGTCACTCTTTGTGTTGCCCGCCGGGGTGGCTCATTGGTCAGGGCGTTCGCGTTCTGGACACGAGGTCACGGCATAGAGTGCCGGCTGCGGCGGCCTAGTTTCGATGGATGGCGCATGAAAAAATGTCAGTGTGCATGGCAGTGATCGTTAAGCAACCACAATTCGTCGATAATACTTTAGAGCCCTCCGCAATGGTGACTTTGTCTTTCCTTTATCTCTCTTCATGAAGTCTTACCTCGTGGCGCGGCTTAGGTGAACACGCCTAGTCAAACGATCTGTAAGCATTTCTTGTCATAACAAAAAAAAAAAAATTAATGTTTACACGTTTGCCCCAAAACACAAGTTTTTATCGCACTCAGCGAACCCGTTTTGACGGAGGTATTTGAGCAGGTTTCCTTCACCCCGAGCAGCGACATTTATTTCATTCTAATTCATTTTAATTTATTGAGTCGAGCTCTGATGCTTTTAATGTATTGTAACCATGACTCACCGGCCCGTGCTTCTGAAGGGGTCTACGTTCATGTTTCATTTCCCAGATTGGAGTTGGGAGTTCCGACTGTGGGCGATAACTGGCGTTTCGGTTCCAACTGAAGTCTATAGAGCTCACCGCTGCCAGTGAAATCTGGCAAATTGGTTGGAGCTATGTAGTACATGTCATACATTCTTTCCTTGGACCTCGCTGCGTTTTTTTCTGTGCTGCGGCGATAGGACCGGCCTAGACGTATGCCCATAAAGAGGGCGGTTTCCCCGCGCTGACCTACCAGGGGAAATCGCCTTCATCAATCTGCTACAATCTCTATTCATTTTTTTCTTCCCGCTCTCCTTCCCTAAACGTTGCTTAAAGGCTTAAGTTTTCGCAGATGTCGCTAGACAATTATGCTCCAGGAAAAGAATACTCGTTTTCATCAGATTACACGCACGCACGCATGTGTGTGCCGCACAAGAAGCGGCAAATGTAAACAATCCAATGCCACGCAAGAAAATAGAATGACCGGCAAAAGATTCTGAGAAGTGGAAAGCAGTGGTATCAGTTTGTAGTGTAACGTACAGGGTGTGCCCATCATACCCACAAATACGTAGATCGACGAAGGTTATGCTTACAAGCTTCATTATCGAGCGCTAACTTCTTCAACTGTCAGGCACTACATCCTGTTCGCCACTCTCTGTAACCCGAAAGTGCGGGAAATTATTAAATTTTTTTTGCACCTTGAGTGTAAATGATTTTTTGTTTAATGTGTTGAGCGCTACATCGAAGCGCCAGCTACAACAAGAAAGACCTAAAGGTGGCGACACCGTCGCATCGGTATAGTGTGGACACTGGCAGCCGGCGGCGCTCGTGGAAACATATGTGGCGGTCGTTCGTTTCCAAGTTTACGGAGAGTTTTCTCCCGAAGAAAAAAATTGGAGGGGACACTTAGGTATGCGCCTTAAGGGTATGAAATGATAGCGTAGCGTTAATTCTCATGTATGCAGAAATCCTTTCTGTACTCTACATTCACAGATCCCTGGGAGTCCTCCTTCCCCTCTGGCGCAGTGCTGCAGATGTTGAGCGATAAGCCACTGCCCTGCGATTGCAGGTGCCCCAGTGCTGGGCCCTGTGCGCCCCAGGTTGCTGTTCGTGAGTGACCAATCATTAATTTAACTGCGCCCTTTCACGGTGGGCAGTTTTCTCGCTATCCGGTGGGCATGTTGTGATGACGCCGCAAGGTCACATGACCTCGGCCAACCTGCCTCCCAGGTTGCTCTATGAGGACCCCCTGCCAGTGCCATGCACGTGATTTTTTGCTCGTAACGCCGCTGCTGACGTCGACAACACCGACATCGGATTTTCTGGAGAACGGGGCCTTTAACGCTACTGTGTTAAAACATGTACCGGTGAAGGATGAATAACATGCGGCTTAAAACGCACCGATTCTGCCCAGAATTGTTTAAAATCGGCAACCGCCACCTGAAATAAGCACGGATTATCAAGAAACAGTGGACTGGCACGCGACCACACAACCCCAGTTTTGTCAATTGGGCACGTCGTTATGCATTTGGATACTGCTACGCTCTCGGGACTAATATATTGTGTCACTGTTGCCTAACGAGAGTTATGTTTTTGTTCGTCATTTCACCCGCTTTAGCAGCACTGCCTGCCTCGCCAAGGTGCTATAGTTACACGGTCGTCAGACGGACGAATTTAGTGTCACTTCGAGCGAGTGCACTTCACTTCGTGTGTCACTTTAGTAACACGGTGCTGCACGGTGGAAAAAGTAACATTCGAAATGCACTTTTTTTTAGTAACGTGCTGTCGATGCACCTGTTTTGACAATTAATTTGCGTCCTAAACAAAGTTGCCTACTAGACTTACTACCAATGGCCGCGTCTCCTCCATGGTCGTAAGGCAAAGCCGCTGCACCTGTTCGTCCACGACCGGTGTTTCCTTAAGGAAGACACGACGAACTACGGGAGGATATATTAGGGTTTTGGTTTTATTGGGGTTACACGTGCCAGAGTGACTCAGGCTATGAAGGACGCCGTACAGTGGAGGGCTCCGGGTAATTTCTACCACCTGGGCTTTACCGTGCACTGATATCGCACAGCAGCCAGACCTCTAGCATTTCGCCTCCATCGCACTGCGACCGCCGCGGCCGGGATCAATACCGCGTCTTTCGGATCAACAACCGAGCGCTACAGCCACTGAGCCACCGCGGCGGCCGGATATATTAGGGATAGAACGGATTAAGTGCAGTGCTGAAAGCGGCGTAGTGCCCGGTAGGTGTGTGCACAGACTGCACAGATGGTGAGAGCACACCTGCTGTGGCTAGAGAGTCGCGCTCGTGTGTGTGTGCGTGCGTCTCCTTTCCGTGCTGTGTTAAAATGCGCACAGCTTTCCTGAATATGTCGCTACACCACCTGGCCCAACTTTCTGCTCTACTAAGCCTCATTTCTTCTCCATTGGGCACTTTTCTATGTAATTCTCCACCTGTGGAACAGTCCACGCGCTGTTGCAGTCTTATAATCGTTGCTACTTGCAGAGCAAGGTTCTATGCATTTTCGCCGCGGAAGGGCTTGTGCCTTCCAGACATTGCAATACTCTTAGGAGCTATTGGGCCATCCATCGGACACTGGAAAAGAATTGCAAAAAAAAATCACGCTTGTATGTGTGCGCGTGTTTCTCCCATCCGTCCGGTGTTAATCTGCGCAAAGTTTTCCTGAATATATCACTACACCAAATGACGTAACTTTTTGCTCTAGTAGACTATAGGGCGCCAGCACTAGTCCGAAATACTCCCCAAAAATAAGATCACGCTGGAATTGTACAGGGATTTCAGCCGCCCAGGAAACCTGATACTCCAGTGTACAGCACGTGTAAAGAGTGTTTCCACCGAGTCGAGTGAGTTCGTCGAGCTCGCTACGAAGCGAGTGCTTTCTGCAGCCAGTGTTACTGAAGACAATCGCGTGTAGCTTCGCGAGTGATACGAAGTGCGAGTGTCACTTGTAGAAAATTACACTGAAAGTTCCTGTTTGAGAGGGGTGTGAAACAGCCACCGAAATTTCGCAGCTTGCACGATTCGTTTTTTACTGCGTTGAAGGGCAGGCTACGTAATAGTCACTGCGAAGATATCCCGAATGCCAGCGCATGAATGCGGTTAGGTTTGCGCAAGGAGCTCCGAAGACACGCAGATTTCATTAGCGCTGTAATTATTGGACAGTGACTCCAGACTCGTGCAAAACATTAATTTGGGGAGATTTGTAAAGCAGCATCCGGAAGTAAAACCTCCCACAACAATTCACAGTCCCGAAAGAAGTTACTTGTCTTCGCATCCATGCCAATATCACATGTATAAGTCCTCGTGAAATTAACAGGCCCAGGCAATGAGCGAAGCAAGGTAGGAAAGTGCATATGATATGCGGTGCTATGATATTCCGCTTTACAGATTGCTATGCCACAAATGTTGCTCATACATTTCTCTTAGCTTTTACTAGTCAGAAACAGTAAATTTGCACAGGAGAGAGAGCCTAGGCGAATGCCAACATTGATAGGCTGACAATGGCATACATTTAACTAATCTGACCAGGTAATATTTCCGGTGATACCAAAATAAAGGGCCTGATGAACGCTCAAATGTTTTCGCATTTCGCTGAAGCAAAATTTGCTCACTGCTGTGATATGACCGATGCGCAGTACCCTTTATGTTTAGCAGCAAAATAGTTCATACACCAGATGTTTCAGAGAAAATGTTGCAGCATTTTTAAAAATAGGCTTTTCGAGGCATAAAGACGGCCTCTTACAACCGTCTGTGCGATAAAAAAACAACAGGCGAATAATGCTAACTGGTCACGCGATTACCAATTTTCTGATACTTATCTCTCAACTCTTGCAGTTGGACAGCTGGTTGAACTTAGACATGTGTAGCCGGTCCTTAGTAATAGCCATGTCAGTCGTTTAGAATTTCTAGAACGCGATTACCTTTAATGCTGCGGTTCGACAAATTTTCGCTATTTCGACAAGATACGTGCACTGGAGGGGTTTCTTTGGTTGCATGCTTTTCTAAAGTGCATATATTTTGGAGCTACGTAGCAAAAATTTGTAGACCCACAGCGCAGAAGGCGATCGTGTTTCCTAAAGTATAAACACTTAATTGTGTGTTAACTGTGGGCGTAATATATCTAATTGCCAAAAGGTGCTTACTTGTAATAGTTAAAAGTTAGTTATCAGAAATTACTCAGCTGCCTAACTAGTTAACATTATTCACTTCTTCTCTGATGTTTTCCACTTCAGGTATAATTGTGCCGCAGAAGCCGACTTCATACGTTAAAAAATCCTATTTTTAAAAATTTTGCTTCAATTTTGATCGAACACGTAGTATATATAAACAGCTTACATGTGCCGTTCAAAAGAATTTCAAATAGGGTGAAGCCAATACTCAATCAACTTTAACACGCATATAGAGATTAAAAAATTGTCAGTTCAAAGTATATTCCCCTTGGCAACAGGGATCTTCAGCGACGGGCGGGTGAGTAAGTGCCAAATCACAAGCGTAACTGACGTAAATATACAACTGCATTCAAATCTTCTTTACACCAACATTAATACTCACAGACACGTGTGACCATAAGAGCACGTTTATTTATTTTTTTCTGCCTCTTGATGTAGGCATGTAGCTGAGCAGCTACACTAGCTGGCCAGCTTACCGGTAATAATGAATACATGAGTTAATATTATGAACATACTTTTGTGAAACGGCACGAAGTGCAGATATATTATGAATTATGTTTATATATACTTCGCAAGAATGATAAAGATTCGTTAAATTATGTAAAAGGGCTGTTCTTATGCTGCCACCAAATGTTTACTCTCATTTACTCTTCTTTCACTGCATCCGAAGTTGTTACATGAACGGAGCTTTGAAAATACTGCTCGCCATCGGTTAGATACAGCATGCTGTTCTAATCTGTTTTTTTTTCACGTTTCCTCCCACATGTTTACATTGTTTTTTTCATTTTCCAGAAAGGACAGCGAATCGTTAGAAATTTCTTTTTTTCTTTACTATAAGAAGCTGGAGCTTTTCTCTGTCCCCGAAGGCAATGGCACACTGATTGACTTCACCAACGCAAGCATTGCTCTGCGGAGCCTATTACTGGATGTGAAAATTACTGATGTCTGTAAGTAGTCTATTTATTTAAAAGCAGATCGCTGAACTGTTTGTAACGCTAGGCACCTGCAGAGCCTTCTATGCTTACTTCCAATGTGTAGCACATAAATGGCGCCAAATACTAACATTTCCTTTATAAATGTGTCAGCAGCCTTGCTGATGTTGTAAGTGCGGCCAAAAACGTTCTTTAGTTCGGCCGGCAGCCTCGTCTTCAGCGACCAATAGCAGCATTTTGTGACATCCCGAACGAATGACTAAGAGAGCTTATGCTTTCATCAAAGCAAAAAAAAAGAATATGATCTGGATGTCTCTGTAAACTATCCTCGAGATCCACAGCAGCCATCATGCCGCGGCATTGCTCAAAGGTCGTTGCTTAAAATTTAATGTCATCTCTCAGTGGCCTTACACCCCCAACTATTTCACACCATTTTCCTCTTTTTCCTTGGCGCCCATGTCAGTGTAAGCAGCAGTTGTACACACATGGTAAAAAAGTAAGCAATGATGCTACCTAATCATTGTGTTTGCGACTGAAGGTTTCTACTGGCATTAAGGATTAATAACCTATTCGTAGAAAAGGGAAGATAATGATGGTGGTCGAGATGACTCTGAAGCTCTGTTGTTAGAATGTCAAACGACTAAATTGCCAAATAATGTGCGGTCGTCTTTTAGCTGATCGATAAAATGCTGAAAATTTTCCGTCCCCAGGGGCTATCATTAAAACCACAATATCAAGTCACTGCGTTATGTGCAATTACCACTAATTTCTTGTAGCCTTCAGTTTGCAGCGGCACGCATTGACCGTTGTTACCAGGCGCATAAAACCTATTTCGTAACGCGGGCATCGAGTATCTGCCTAGGTTTGAATCCTGCAGTTTCCCACCAGTCGTGCATTGTTCCTCCTGCTTTGCCTTGTTGCTTTATCGTGCATGTGGGTTTGGTGAGACAACCTCGGACAGATTAGCTGATGACATGTAACAATGCTCGAGCATTATCTTGAAACTGCCCGTATGCTGAACGAAGTGAGTAAATCCTGCCTGACTGGAAGGCTAAACTTCAGCCTGAAAATAGCTAACCGGGCTTTTGTTGCCATTATAATCATCATCGACCCACTTCAGTACACTACAGGACAATGACCTCTTTCAGTGACCTCCAAAATTAACAAAAATTGCGGAAAAGTGGATTTTTCAACGGGAAGTTGTTTATAAAAGCATTGTTTATATATAACATTTGAATAGAACAAGTTTATTGGCTAGTTGGTTCGCAGTGCACAGATGGTGGAACCAGTTAAACTGACGCAGGACTAGACAATGAGGCACACACACAACTCTAGCGGCGTTGTGTTTGCGTTGCTGGTGTTATGCGTGTGCCTCTTTGCCTTGTCCTGCGTAAGTTCAGCTGGTTCCGCCATCTGATCATAAGATTTCACTACAACAATCAATATATCCCCTGATCTCCTTTCTTAAGGCTTGCTTTTTTTGCTATTAACGTTTTTGCTGTCGAGAAAAACGTTCTCCATTGGTTCTTGAGGCAATTTTAACTACTGCATGTTAGCAATAGACAAAGATTAAAAAAAAGATGCTGCTACGCATGCGAAGAATGGACTATTTTCTTTCATATTTCCATAACAGTAGCTTGTAATATTCCACGGTTGCGTCATAATTAAAAGTGATGTCCAATAATTCTGGACTTCGTGTCCCGCGCGTCGCGACGAACACTTGTCTTCCTTATATATCAAATACGCTTTTGGCCGCCCCCGCCTACATTTTCCTTCTTTTGATTTCTGTAGTGCACTCACCTGATATGAAGCATTCCGTGAAATGGTGCTACTTCCCCCGTGGGGGCTTAGGTATCTCTGTACAAAGGGTGTCGTTCATGCGCAGCTTAGTGCGGACCGCACACGCTGCGTGCGTCACAACGCTGGGAGAGCCACGACAGCCGGTGCTGCTTTGCTCTCTGCCGCAGGTAATTAGGTTCACCAATAGAACCGATGGTAGGAAAGAAAGGACGTGGAGACCGATAGCAAGGACCTGCGAAAACCAATTAATTGTTACATGCAAGGATAAATTATATTGGCACTTTTGATCTAAGGCGCTACTTCTGCTGTGCTCTCTGTAGCTAAATATGGCGAGATGTAGACCTACGCGAGCTAATTACAGTAAACATTGTCGTGATAAATTAGGCCATATGAGTATCCCGCCAGTGTTAATCGGAAGATATGGGGGAGATCTTTTCCCTGCAGTGGGCGTAGTGAGCCTGATGATGATAATGTCTTTCACCTACTTCCTTTAAAGCAAATAAGCCTTGAAGAGTTCAACGTTCGCGAAGGATTTACCAAGGAAAAAAGGTAACAAAAATTTCTAGACGACCATCAAATATATTGTCCATTTCAGCGCCCACTGACCGCTTAAGCGGACACTGAGGTCAAATCAAAGTCGGCCTCTATCGGTACATTATCGTTCTGTAAGAGACTACTTTTACTGAAAACAAAGATATAATAGGCTAGATAAGGCAAAAAAAATTGGATGGAGTTTTCATTTAACCGTCTGATGTTATACATCAGCGACACGAGGGAAGCGCATGCAGATGCCGGTGAAACTTGCACCAACTTTGAGAGCCTATTGAAGACTAAACAAGCAAAGCCTAACGGGTTGGCGTTGAATTGGCGCTCAAACAGCCGAGTCACACAATCGCGTTTTGTCTATCTCTTGCGTCTGGAGGCTTCGGATGCTTGGGAGTGAACTTCTTAATCCTCGAGCTGTCGCTCCTTCCTGCGCCAACCTGTGCTCATCGGTGACTTGATGCTCACGTTATGGGTTCGGGACGATGCAAACCGGCGCAGTGTCGCACTAACTGCTAGCGCTGTAGAACCTTTCGCATACTTTGTTGTATCCCGGCCAAACTTTTGTTTTCATGCCTACCTTGTCTTTAGATATGCTACCAGGTTAAGTGATTTTACGATAACGTTTACTGCGACGCAGTTTAGTGCATAACTTTTACTTTTTCCCATCACAGTGCACTGCGATAGCACAAGCGAAGGAAGATTCCGTTTCTCCTCTGAACGCCAAGTCGGCCTCGTAGAGTCGTCCCCTCTGTGCCTCACTGGTGAGCTGTGCAAGAATTCTGCTATTTTCCTTGTGCGGCTGTATCGCCGGGCTAACTCACATGACCCCAAAATGCATCGTGCTTTTCGTAAAAATGTTTCGTTGTGGGAGATACTTGGCATCTACCTGCACTAACTGGCGCAGCTCGATTGAGATATATAAATATAGCAAAGAGCACGCTAAAGATGCTGCGAATGGTTGCACTGGCTTTGGTGATCGCAAGTTAAGAGAGGTGCAAAAACAGCTATGGCTGGCATTCGCAACATTTTTAGGATGGTCATTAGTAATTTTTTTTTTCATGGTGGGCTCACGGTTAACTAATAAATGACAGTAATGCATATTGTGGGGTGCCTACACTGTGCTTAATGGTAAGGGATTGGATTCCAAGAAAGGCGAGCGTAGTAGGGGGCAGCAGAATGTTAGGTGGGCGGATGAGTTTGCAGGGACACAGTGGCCGCAGATGGCAATGAACAAGGCTAATTGGAGAGACATGGGAGAGGCCTTTGCCGTGCAGTGGGCGTAGTCAGGCTATGGATGATGATGACGCTGAGCTTATTGGCAGGTGCGCTACAGACATTCCCTCAAAGACGCGTACAGTTATTAGGACGCAGAGGATACATTGGGGAAAGGGCTCCTGCGCTGTGCCGCTTTCGCAGAGCCGCGTCGCGAGATGCTCGCTGCGTACAGGGAGCTGGGAATCATCCCGGACAGTGCCCAGACGCTCCTGTGGCTGCGCGGTAGAGTGAGAACCCACGACAGTACAGTGGTGAGCCTCTGTTCATTCATCGAGCAGGCGGGCCTGACGTCCCGCTTGCTCATCGCCGCGTATACTGCGCTCGTGACGTGAACGCTCCGTGTGTGCTGCTTCGGACGGTATGGAGACTGGCGCCCCATCCTGGTCGCTTGTGCAGAGTGCTGCGTGCGCGATTTATTAGCGACAGCATGCGACGTGCTAGCGGCTTCATATACAAAGTGTATTTTTATGCTGTTTTAAAACCGGCAGTGATCACTCGTGCATGGTTTGATT